>NC_048238.1:4855507-4882385 GCF_002007445.2 Ailuropoda melanoleuca | reverse complement strand
CTCTGATAAACCCTTTACGTGTGGATGTGTTGTTGGTATACTGATGGAACTCAAATACTATACATTCTCTATTGTCACCTTTTCACTATTTATTCTAAAACCACAAAAAGAAGGAAGGGAGGAAAGGAGGGAAGGAGGGGAGAAAAAAATCAACAGAGCTCGTTACAATTTTTGACGCTGTCCATGGCATTAATAATTTTTGACGCTGTCCATGGTATTTATAAAATCGAGATGGCATCCAGCAAAAGATGGCATATTCAGATAAGGTCATTAAGATTTACTGAAGAACTACTCGCAGACATGTGGGAACTTAACTTATGAGAGAAAAGGAAACTGCCTCCTTGGCCAGCTGGTGTGGTCTCATAGAAAACAGTACAGAGGATCACCAGTGACTTTATTCAGACTCTTTGAATGTCTTGCCAANCCAGCAAAAGATGGCATATTCAGATAAGGTCATTAAGATTTACTGAAGAACTACTCGCAGACATGTGGGAACTTAACTTATGAGAGAAAAGGAAACTGCCTCCTTGGCCAGCTGGTGTGGTCTCATAGAAAACAGTACAGAGGATCACCAGTGACTTTATTCAGACTCTTTGAATGTCTTGCCAATAATCCAATATTCCAACTGATAGCAAGCAAGGACTACAAGATGGGTTCATGCAGTCCACTCCAGCCATCCAGAGCCCAGAGGCTGGGGGAGAATGGATGGACGGAAATCTGAAGTGGAGAATGTTCAGCGCAATATGCAAGCATCCCTGGAGACTGGGAAGACTGACTTACTGCCAATAGACATTGAGACGCTCAGACCATGCTTCACTATTTTTAACTGAGACTATCCCTAAGGAGACCACGCCTTCAAAGGGCAGGGAGCTCGCTAAGATGAGTTTATTTGCTCGCTCACTATTTTCTTCTTCCACAGTAGAAAACTAAGAACATTGTGCTCTCCTTTTCTTATCGCCCTAGCACTTGTCAGGACATAACCTGCATATCACAGAAGTTCAAAACCCAGGTAGTCAGTAAAGTAGATTGAATTCAGCAATATCCATGAGAGACAATGAGACGCAAAGACAGACCCCGCTTAACAGATGGCATTCTAGGCTAATTACATCTCCATGGCACACACATTTGTTCCCACAGAACCCAGTCTGTAAACTGAAGGTACAGAACGTGCAGCTGCAATAAAAAATGACGTCTTTCCCCAGTTCATGGGAGCAAGGGACGCATAAGGCAATGGTTAAAAATGGTCAGTTTTAAGTTTTTCTTCCAAAATCTTTTCTCAAGTCTCAGGAATCTGCATCTGCACGTCTGCTCATAAAAGACAACCCACTCTAACAGAAGCAAATAACCAGCCTCAGGAAAAATTCAGAACCACCCTATTAAAGATAATTGTGTCTGTGGCTGAGGTTTGACACTGCATAGAGAATACGGTCATATTTTCTGATGATAAAATTTCCCTTAAATACTTTTTCATGGGATTAAAATATCAACATCCCATAACGTCCTGCAAAGAGCATTGTACATTTCAGTCTCTCAATTAAGTGCAAAGAGTTTAGAATCACTCTCATGAGCATGTCAGGGTCTCCCTTTGATCTTCATGGAAAGCTCCCATCTGACATATAAATCAAGAGTAAGATACCCAGAAGTATCATATTGAGGAGAGACGCTCCATATTCTCTGCATGCCACTCAGGCTAGATTTCAGCCAGCTTCACTTCTTGCTTCTTATAATTTGCATTATGAAAATAGAGGTCTTTCAGCATAAAAATCTATCACTTTATTGAATATGCATTTTCAAACTACATACACCTATGACCTGTCCTTCATCCTGCCCTCTTTTAATTTGGTACATCTCTCCGCACCGACACACGCATTCTCTCCTCTCTCTCCCTCTCATCTTCCCCCTGGGGAAATGTGTGCCCTATTCTTATTGACTAGCTGTTGGCCAAGATCTGAAAGCAGATAGAGTCCCATCCTTAGAAACAAGAAGATAGCAGAAAAATAAAGTTAAAGGAATACCTGCCAAGCAAACCACGATGCATAAGCCAAATAACAACAAGGAAAAAACAGTGGAGCTGTTCTATCCCTTCACTCAACAAATATTTATTGAGTCCCTACATGTGCCAGAGACTGTCCTTGGTATTGAATATGCAATGGTGAAGAAAAACAGACAAAACCCTTGCCTTCAAGAAGCTGACTTCTGGTGAGGGAAGACTACCAATAAGTTATATAGTATATATATAGTTATATAGTATATAGTATATTAGAATGTGACAAAAGATACATAGGAAAACCAAGCAGGGAGAAGTAGGGTTTGCACTTAAGATGAATGCACTTAGGTTTTTAACAAACGTTTCTTCTTTGTTTGTTATCTTTTACTACACTTCCTTTGTTCCCTTTTAAAGAGAACAACCCTTAAAACAAAGCACTCTACGCAGACAGCGGGTGTGGTGTGTTTTCACAGCACCTCGTCTGAGGCAGTCCCCCATACATCCGTCCCGTTGGCGGCCAGCATGTGGGAGCAGCCAAAGACAGAGGGTGAGATCTTGTAGCTTCATTTTCTGCATGTTTGAATGATTGCATATTAAGTATTAAATTAAAAATTAAATGAAGAGAGCAGGACACAAATTGATTTTGTGGCTCCTTGGCTTGGAAGCCAATTGGAAGAGAGAAAAATTCCCAGGATTTTAAGTGTTCAAAGTCCACGTCAGCTGTGTCCCATAGATTATTCTGAGATGATGGGAGTCTACTAACCGCACGTAGCTACCGAGCATTTGAAGGGTGGAACGGCAGAACTCACATTGAATTAATTTAAACGGAATCAGCCACATGGGGCTAGCAGTTACTAAAGACCCCAGGTCCACATACGCCTACCATCTTAAGCATGTGACAAGGTGTCTGTGGTGCTCAATATCCTTCTTATTTCCGCTGAGTTTTTCAGAAAGCATTTGCACACAAATCAACTCATGTCAACCCCGCGCATGTGAGTTCCACTCAATTTCATCAAGGAATGTGTACCCACCAACTCACAAATGCCAAAGATGGTATTAAGCACTGCAGACCCACAGGTGATGGGTTCTTGCCCCGGTGTGTTCTGTGACTCCTTGGTCCTTATGGTCCTTGGACCACATGCTCAGATCCTTATTCTTCTGCATACCACTGCATCCCATGGCATCAACCAACAAACCTCTCTCCTTGTCTCCTCTCCACATCTGTAAATTCAGGTCAAATTCAGTCAGGGAGGAGAATGGGAAACGCAGGTCACCAACTGTGTTATAAAATCCCCACCCCTGAAAGTCTTTAAAATATGTAACTGCGGTCCTTATTCAATCAATGGAACTATGTCATACCAGAGGGATAACGAATAAAAGACATTCCTAAGAAGTATCTGGTTAATAAGAATTCTGCACATATGCAAAACGGATTTAAAAAAAAAAAAACAACCGTATGTTTAGTCCCGCCTCCAAGACAATTGACAGGTAAGTTACACCCTCGCTTCTAACTAATAGATAAAAGAATAAAGTGGGATGCTGTGATGGACTGATATGGAAAATGTTATTGTTTCGTTCACACTCAATCGCACAGAGGAACTCTGAAAACAGGGGAGGGGGCATCATCAAGGCTGGGGGTGGGGAGCTGAAATATTTCAACTTGCAGAGACTCAGTCTTTTGGTAAGCACTGCCCTGGGAGACCTGCTCTTCATGCTGCCTTCGGAAGCCTGAGTCTCAGTTAACTAAAATGGAACCTGAGAGAGCAGGTGCATTTCACTGAGCCCATGCACTACGGATGCAAAGGAACTAAGGTCAAGAGAACAACACGGCGGGGGGGGGGGGGGGGGGCCCGGGTGGGGGGGACAATCCATGTATAACTTCTGATTCCCTCAAAGCTCAACTACTAATAGTCTAAGTCATTTGCTATTGTGCTATAACTTCTCTTTAATCAGAAACTGGACTGAAAGTCGCTTAGATCATATGACGTTTCCGTTTTATTTCCAGGAAAATAAGAAGCAAAGTCTCATCATCTGAGATCATTATCACTGGATGGAGCTCTAGATATGTGCCTCGCTCTGCTTACTGCTCTCTTTTAACCAGACTCAAGACAAATCTGAAGCCAGGAGAATCTTCACTCCAGAGAACGTGATCAAGAAAGGTCAGCATGGCAGCCAGACAACACCAAACAAGAGACGAATGGAGTCTGGAAATGGAAACTCAAATACACCAGAGAGGGCATCCCAGAGTACTGAGGGAAAGGAACCCAACTGGGTATGTTTACACGATCATGCATAATTTAATTTAATTTAATTTACCATGATCACATTTTAATTTAATGGGACATGACTGAACTTGGGATAGCCACTTAAATGCAGGCAACTCAGAATCATGTCAATGCATTAGGCAAATGTTTAAGCCTTAATATTCCTGCCTTTTTTTATTTTAATAGCTATATAAACATTAAGTTTACAGTTCAAAGTAAACAGAAAATATATTCTATCCCCCAGATTGCTTCCATTACAGAGCCTACCTCCAGCCATATCCGAAAAAAGGCTACCATGTGTTGCCTCAGGAGGTCACAAACTGTTTAAATTTACTAGTCTGTGATATTTCTGAAAAATTTAAGAGTATAGAGCAGGGAGTGGGTAATAAACATTTTCTTGGAAAATAACCCAACAATATTTAATGTTCTTGCCTGCTGTGGACAGAGCTCAGAAATAGAATCATATTAGGCACTCCACTGTGACCTGATTTTAAGGAGGGAATGGGTGTGCAAAAATTCTTTTTTGAGACACGATATGACTGTGAGTTTGCACCATTTATTTCCTTAAAGGGAACCAAAATAGTTCATCCTTGCAAAGATCTTTCAAAGGAGATCCTTCATAGATTTGGAATGGAAGGGTTGAGCTGAGAACCAGTCAACCTTCCTCCTTCTCTCCCTCCCTCTCTCCCTCCCTTCTTTTTCTCATTGATTTTGTCACCTGAATTCTCTCCCTGTAAAAATTGTGGCTCTCTTGTGAATGCACGAAAGGAAGAGGAAAACGGTAAGATGAAGATCCATGTTCTTGGAACAAAGCAGTTTAAAAACATATTGGATCTCATCTCACTCAACCTGAAACATGTTCAGGAAACGTGCTCTCCATTTACAACTTCTGCGACACTTGGCTGGCATTAAGCGGTCTGAAAGGAATGATCCCTCCCCATCCTTCATGAATCCAGCACACCAGAATGTCAGCTTCTGCCTCTGCAGGTGGTGAGAGAGTCTAAAACACCAGAAAACAATTGTAAGGCATTCTCTCAGGTGGATGACTCCATTTCTCCTCCATTGGAGCAGACCTCAGGTGAAAAACCCTGGTGAAGCACACACACAATTTGACATTCGATTACAGAATCCAAGCACAGGGGTATAGCTCAGTGGTAGAACACTAGACTGTAAAAGCCCAAACAAACTGTCTGTTGCAAAGGTGTAAAGGAGGAAAGTGAGGGAAGAAGAAATAGGAGTTATCTCAGTAGTAAGTAATCACACACTCAAGTTTCTCAGTTGGTAAGTCTTATTCCTGTTTTCATACCACTAACTAGCTTATACACTCTTGAATAACCTTCTACTGAACTGTCCATGCAGAAGTATATAACGATACTAGGCAAGGCAAAAAAAAGGTATGAATGTCATTGACAGACTAAGCAGCACTGTGGGATGACTTAAACACATGCTGTGCTATAGCTCACAAGTGAATTTCCAACTTGCAAATCATTCCTGAATGTTAATGTTCGCCATCCTTCATGGTGGGTTTCTGGGCAAAGGACTCTTTTCTCACGGACTTGAATTCACGTTGTGTTTAAATTCCAGAAGCAGGAGGAGACTTATCAAAATACAGCCTTGGGGTACCTGGGTGGCACAGTTGGTTAAGTGTCCAACTCTTGGTTTCAGCTCAGGTCATAATCTCAGGGTCATGGGATCCAATCCCTCATCAGGTTCCAGGCTCAGCATGGAGTCTGCTTGAGATTCTCTCTCCTTCTCCCTTTGTCCCTCCCACACTCATGCTCTGTCTCTCTCCCTCTAAAATAAGTAAATACATCTTTAAAAAAGGAAACAAAATACAGCCTTTTTTAGATGCTTCCAAGGGCACATGGAATCTACTTTGTAAGACAGTGATTTCTGAACTCTGGTTGGAGGACAGATACAAGAGGAAGAATATACAGTAGCCAGCAAGTGGAGGGGAGAGATGAACACGTGGGCTCCTTGCCGACCAGACAAGCATGGCTCAATTTCTTTTTTCTATAGGCTTTATTCTAAAGAGATTTCTGTGTAGAGTAAATACTGGAGGATTAGCGGAGAAGTAGGTCTATCCTCTTCATTGTCTACTGAACAGAGTCTAGTTCTGGGACTCCACAACAGATAAGGGAAATGAATTTGCATCTTGCTTTTGCTCCCCAATCTCATTCAGTAATGCAGGACCATCTTATGAATGTGCCAATGTGAGATCACAGGATCACTGATAAAAAGGACAGCTGGTTTCCAGTGGTCTCAGTCTGGTGCTTATAAAGTGGAAAGCAATGTGCACCCCATGTTTCTTCACAACAGATTATGAACACCAAATGAACACTCATTTTAGGTTTTTTTTTTCTTTATTTAAGTAATCTCTAAAACAAACTTGGGGCTCAAACTCACAGCCTTGAGATCAAGTCACATGTTCTTCTGACTGAGCCAGCCAGGCACCCCGAAATCCTCATTTTAAAAATGCTTATAAATTGTAAAGTACTGTGCGATTGGTGAGATTTAAATAAATCCCAAAGAGTAGGCAATGAATGATTCTTCTCCCCTGAAAGTGAATGATACTGTGTTCTGATATCTTCCACATTTTCATAGTTTTGCATAAGGTATAAAAATATCGATCCAAGTATGCAGTGTTAATTTTCTCAGAATCACTTATACCATGAGTGGTAACATTCTCATGAGGACCCTATATGTTTTTCTATGAAACATGGGCCTGGTGGCGCTTTGTCAACCACTCCCTCTTGACTATAATCTCTTTGAACAAGGCATTTGGTTATTCCTCTGTGCCTCTGCCCAGACACCCCACGTTCCCTGCTCAAAGGAAACCCTCCTCATCAAGTCCTAGCACCAGTGTCTAGAAGGGACCCAACTCATCTTGGTACCCTCTCTGTATCCCAACTCATCTTGGTATCCTCTGTGTGTCCCAACTCATCCTGGTATCCTGTGTGTGTCCCAACTCATCCTGGTATCCTCTCTGTGTCCCAACTCATCTTGGTATCCTCTCTGTGTCNGAAAAATTTAAGAGTATAGAGCAGGGAGTGGGTAATAAACATTTTCTTGGAAAATAACCCAACAATATTTAATGTTCTTGCCTGCTGTGGACAGAGCTCAGAAATAGAATCATATTAGGCACTCCACTGTGACCTGATTTTAAGGAGGGAATGGGTGTGCAAAAATTCTTTTTTGAGACACGATATGACTGTGAGTTTGCACCATTTATTTCCTTAAAGGGAACCAAAATAGTTCATCCTTGCAAAGATCTTTCAAAGGAGATCCTTCATAGATTTGGAATGGAAGGGTTGAGCTGAGAACCAGTCAACCTTCCTCCTTCTCTCCCTCCCTCTCTCCCTCCCTTCTTTTTCTCATTGATTTTGTCACCTGAATTCTCTCCCTGTAAAAATTGTGGCTCTCTTGTGAATGCACGAAAGGAAGAGGAAAACGGTAAGATGAAGATCCATGTTCTTGGAACAAAGCAGTTTAAAAACATATTGGATCTCATCTCACTCAACCTGAAACATGTTCAGGAAACGTGCTCTCCATTTACAACTTCTGCGACACTTGGCTGGCATTAAGCGGTCTGAAAGGAATGATCCCTCCCCATCCTTCATGAATCCAGCACACCAGAATGTCAGCTTCTGCCTCTGCAGGTGGTGAGAGAGTCTAAAACACCAGAAAACAATTGTAAGGCATTCTCTCAGGTGGATGACTCCATTTCTCCTCCATTGGAGCAGACCTCAGGTGAAAAACCCTGGTGAAGCACACACACAATTTGACATTCGATTACAGAATCCAAGCACAGGGGTATAGCTCAGTGGTAGAACACTAGACTGTAAAAGCCCAAACAAACTGTCTGTTGCAAAGGTGTAAAGGAGGAAAGTGAGGGAAGAAGAAATAGGAGTTATCTCAGTAGTAAGTAATCACACACTCAAGTTTCTCAGTTGGTAAGTCTTATTCCTGTTTTCATACCACTAACTAGCTTATACACTCTTGAATAACCTTCTACTGAACTGTCCATGCAGAAGTATATAACGATACTAGGCAAGGCAAAAAAAAGGTATGAATGTCATTGACAGACTAAGCAGCACTGTGGGATGACTTAAACACATGCTGTGCTGTAGCTCACAAGTGAATTTCCAACTTGCAAATCATTCCTGAATGTTAATGTTCGCCATCCTTCATGGTGGGTTTCTGGGCAAAGGACTCTTTTCTCACGGACTTGAATTCACGTTGTGTTTAAATTCCAGAAGCAGGAGGAGACTTATCAAAATACAGCCTTGGGGTACCTGGGTGGCACAGTTGGTTAAGTGTCCAACTCTTGGTTTCAGCTCAGGTCATAATCTCAGGGTCATGGGATCCAATCCCTCATCAGGTTCCAGGCTCAGCATGGAGTCTGCTTGAGATTCTCTCTCCTTCTCCCTTTGTCCCTCCCACACTCATGCTCTGTCTCTCTCCCTCTAAAATAAGTAAATACATCTTTAAAAAAGGAAACAAAATACAGCCTTTTTTAGACGCTTCCAAGGGCACATGGAATCTACTTTGTAAGACAGTGATTTCTGAACTCTGGTTGGAGGACAGATACAAGAGGAAGAATATACAGTAGCCAGCAAGTGGAGGGGAGAGATGAACACGTGGGCTCCTTGCCGACCAGACAAGCATGGCTCAATTTCTTTTTTCTATAGGCTTTATTCTAAAGAGATTTCTGTGTAGAGTAAATACTGGAGGATTAGCGGAGAAGTAGGTCTATCCTCTTCATTGTCTACTGAACAGAGTCTAGTTCTGGGACTCCACAACAGATAAGGGAAATGAATTTGCATCTTGCTTTTGCTCCCCAATCTCATTCAGTAATGCAGGACCATCTTATGAATGTGCCAATGTGAGATCACAGGATCACTGATAAAAAGGACGGCTGGTTTCCAGTGGTCTCAGTCTGGTGCTTATAAAGTGGAAAGCAATGTGCACCCCATGTTTCTTCACAACAGATTATGAACACCAAATGAACACTCATTTTAGGTTTTTTTTTTCTTTATTTAAGTAATCTCTAAAACAAACTTGGGGCTCAAACTCACAGCCTTGAGATCAAGTCACATGTTCTTCTGACTGAGCCAGCCAGGCACCCCGAAATCCTCATTTTAAAAATGCTTATAAATTGTAAAGTACTATGCGATTGGTGAGATTTAAATAAATCCCAAAGAGTAGGCAATGAATGATTCTTCTCCCCTGAAAGTGAATGATACTGTGTTCTGATATCTTCCACATTTTCATAGTTTTGCATAAGGTATAAAAATATCGATCCAAGTATGCAGTGTTAATTTTCTCAGAATCACTTATAACATGAGTGGTAACATTCTCATGAGGGCCCTATATGTTTTTCTATGAAACATGGGACTGGTGGCGCTTTGTCAACCACTCCCTCTTGACTATAATCTCTTTGAACAAGGCATTTGGTTATTCCTCTGTGCCTCTGCCCAGACACCCCACGTTCCCTGCTCAAAGGAAACCCTCCTCATCAAGTCCTAGCACCAGTGTCTAGAAGGGACCCAACTCATCTTGGTACCCTCTCTGTATCCCAACTCATCTTGGTATCCTCTGTGTGTCCCAACTCATCCTGGTATCCTGTGTGTGTCCCAACTCATCCTGGTATCCTCTCTGTGTCCCAACTCATCTTGGTATCCTCTCTGTGTCCCAACTCATCTTGGTACCCTCTCTGTGTCCCAATTCATCCTGGTATCCTCTGTGTGTCCCAACTCATCCTGGTATCCTCTCTCTGTCCCAACTCATCTTGGTATCCTCTCTGTGTCCCAACTCATCTTGGTATCCTCTCTGTGTCCCAACTCATCCTGGTATCCTCTCTCTGTCCCAACTCATCTTGGTATCCTCTCTGTATCCCAACTCATCTTGGTACCCTCTCTGTGTCCCAATTCATCCTGGTATCCTCTCTGTGTCCCAACTCATTCTGGTATCCTCTCTGTGTCCCAACTCATCTTGGCATCCTCTCTGTGTGTTGAAGCTTTCATTTCCCAAATGAGAACACCACTCAGGGAAGCCAACTTCATATCCTATTAAAAGCCAAAAACCCTTTCAAATCGAGAGAAGGTGTAGAGTCAGGAGGCAGTACATAGATAAATAAGGCTTCAAACTTCCATGATCTTGATGAACACTTGACTTGCAAATCCTCAGGACCATGTTCCTCACTGGCCTCTTGGTTTCTTTTTGTGTGATTCTCATTTCCTTAAAGGAACTATTTCCACTAGGTCTTAGGAAAGCAAAGCTGGGCTCTTGGTTGGTGATTCCATATAAGGTCAACAAACAGGCTAAGGACCAGAGTAAAATATATTGACTGAACTCTGTGTTGGTGAGAGAGTCAAATAATGCAAGCAGGAAACGCTAAATGTTCCTTTAAACATGAACGTTTTAGGGGCAACAGGGTGACTCAGTTGGTTGAGCGTCCAACTCTTGATTTCGGCTCAGGTCATGATCTTGCGGTTGCGGGATCATGCCCCACATCAGGCTCCATGCTCTGTGGGGAGTCAGCTTGTCCCTGTCCCTCTACTTTCCTCTCTCTCTCAGAAATAAATAAATAAAATCTTTTTAAAAAGTAAAAAATAAATATGAAGGTTTTAGAAAATATCTCCTTAGACATCTAGATACTAATTTATTAATGTGAAAAAAAAACAAAACACCCATCCACATCACTGAACTACTCATTATGAATATGTATGGGGTAAAAAGCAACCTCTCTGTCTCTCATACACACACATACACACACACGTCTATCTTTGAACTACGCATTCTGTGTGTAGATAATACAAAGACAGAATTATGGAATAAAGAGTGTATTCATCTGTGCCACAAGCACACTCTGGGCCCTGATGCAGCATGCTGTGGAGTCTGTGCGGTACCAAGCAGTACACGCAGCCAGCGTCAAACCTGTTAAGGTATTTTCAACCAAGAAATGGTTCGACTCCTATAATGGACATTCCCTATGGGCAAACAGCAAATTTAACATACAAGAGGGAAGACTCAGGTTATTACCATCTTCATAAGCATTCAATAGACCTTCGTTTTTTTTTCTATCATTGCTACTGTACACATTGTTCTAGCTTTAATTGTTCAAGACACTTGTTGACGGATAACACCATCTACTTTAGGAAATTTAAGCAAAAAGAACGTCCTTGGAGATACACATAGATAAGTCTCTGGAAGGGATATAAACGTAGACCCACAGATACTTTTTCAAGAGAAACTCCTAGAACCACAATGAAGAAGAGGCGAGATGCAGGAGCAGCCCCACTGTGCCATCAGAACATAGCTTTTGGCAGCCACAACTGTGGACCACAGAAAACCAAGTCTGCACCTCAGCCATGGCAGAGGCTACAAGTGGGTTTCCTCTGTATCGTTTGCTTACAGAAATCTATACTACAGAGTCAAAATTTACAATGAGAGGATGCATAAAATGAAGAGACCGTGCTTGAAAGGTTTTAAGAAGCCATGAATGTCACGTGTGTTAATATAGAGGAGTAACCATCCATCCCTCATGGCCATTAACTTGAAGGTTGTACATTTAAAGACAAACAACGGTGTATTTTCCCTTTGGGGACCTTCAAAGAGAAACGATCGGCTGGGATAATCCTGACTGATGATCCTTATTTGTATGTTTCTAGGATAAATTACATGTCTCAGGGAAGTTTGTGAATTTAGCTTTTGGTATTTGCCCTTGAGAGAGAAACTCCTAGATTGATAGCTAAAATCTTAATTGCTACTCGGGCAATTAAGCTATCCTCGGAAACTCAGACGACTTTACGAGACAGAGAGGAATTAAAGATGTTTACGTTGCTCACATAAATAAACTTAATGGGGGTGACCACAGCCATCGTACTGCAGAGAGAGACAACGGAATGAGAAGAAAAATGAGAAGGGAGAAAAGGGAGAGGCAACTTCTTTCATTGAGAACAATACAGAGCTAATTTTTTTAAAAGGAAACAATGCATTTTGATTATATAAGGTTTCTTTTTTTTTTTCAATATTAAGGAAGGAACGCCCTTGTTTTCATATACAGATAAAGCATGCATTTACTAGAAATCAGTTACGAAACCCGGCCCCTTCCCCATTTGCTCTAGAATGCCACAGCTACGTGGTCTCTAGGATGTTTGCTCTCCTTCCGCGTTCCGCAGCCAAGGCAGTTCTGGCTACAGGCTCCAGCGCTAGGCATGCCCTCACACCCGGCACTCTGCATCCATCTGCAGCACATGGAGGAAAGCGGGAGGCACTTCAGTCTGTGATCCTGAATGTCCGGATGCAAGACCTCTTCATCTCCGTTTTTCAAACCACAGTACCTCTGGGCTGCATCTTTGCTTGCTGTGACTGGGGGACAGAGGAGCGCTGTCCTGTGCACGGTTCGGATGCCCAGCAGCATCCCTGACCTCTGACCACTAGATGCCAGTCACACCCTGCTCCTTCCCCTGCAACTCGGACCAACCAGACATGTCTCCAGGGATTGCCACGTATCCCCTGAGGGGCAACATTGCCCTCCTGCGTTTGAGGATCTGTTTTCTAGATGGGATCTCAGAGACAACACTTCATCTTGGTATTATTCTGTTATACTGGAAAACAGAGCAGAATGAGTAGGTTTTATTTTTATTTCTTTAATTTCAAAATCATTACAAAGTGGAAACTCATCCCTCTGGGACCTTCCCTTCAAACTGATGAAGACGGAGTCAGCTGAATCAGTTGGCTTTTCTGGCTGAAAGAGGATGGGGACATTTATATTTTCACTGCCCTATTCACCTTGACACAACTTCTGTCCCTTCGACAGAGCAGGCAAGCAGCCATAGAGTTTTACCATCTGCTTGCATCTAATTCACACCGTTTCCTTCTGTGAAAATTTTCTCCCACATTCAACAAATGTCTAATTTCATTTTTTTTTTTTTTAGGAAGATTGGACTCACTAAAAAATCAGAAGACACATCCACAGTAGAAGATGAGGTACTATTTTTTTTTTCCAAATGACTGAGCCAGATTTCGCATCAGACAACCACATTACATATCTTTAACACCCAGACAGTTGCTGTGAAAATCATGCCATATTATGCGTTACGACACATAAATCACTAATGCATTTAAATTTTAAATAAACAGTTGTGCCAATGCTAGACGCCTTTGGTTCTGTATGGATAAGTTTTCCTTCTAGGTCTTGGCGAGAACTGACGATCTCATGAAAGACATAGCTACGGTCTAGCCCGCGCAAAACAACCATCGGAAACAATACGTTTTCTTTGTGTGGCATTGGGAGGGCCGGTGGGACTGGGCAGAATTTATCAGGGAACCTTGTTTTTACTTTCTCAAAGACCTCCCTCCTAACTCTCCTAAAAGAATTATTCCACACAATACACGACACCCCGGGGGGACTCCAGCGGCAAGTAATTAATTTTCCTGCCCGTGTTATGAGACCATTTGCAAGCTGTTTAGAACCAAGTCTCTGTCCTTTGAAATCATTTTTTAAGACTAGCTTCCAGTTGTCATTCAACATGATGTATACCGTGGGCGATATCTATTTTATTTGAAGTATTGGCAGTTGGTTGCAGGGTAGATCAATTTCATGCACTGCTAATAAGAACACAAGGCATATTTGTGAGGAGGGCAACAGTCTCCTTGATTACGTCTAAGCCTTACTGGGGTCTGTGCAAAGCCAGCACTCCTAGGGGCTCTGGCAATCGCTGGCTCTGAGCCTCACTGTGCTTCTGATCAGTCTTCACCTGAACAAACACACAGTTTGCTCCCACTGATCAAGGTTCAGTGTGTCCTGCCATATTCTCCATGGTGTGGCTTTTCCTAAGGACTGGACCATGATACCAGTGAAAGGACGTGATCATGAGAGCCCACCGCCACCCAACATTGTCATTCTTGCTACGTTCCAGCGTTTTCACACTTTGATTGGATTTCTTTCCATTTTTCTTTCCCTTTGTGGAATACTCTAGCAGGTAGCAAAGTAACAGATGAGTGAGAAAGTGTAGAAATCTCCAAATTATTAACGTGTGTAGGGGCTTTCGTGGCAGGAATTACGGATCATACAATTACATATGACATACACATACGAATCCAGTGTGATGATGTTGAACTAGATTTTCTAAAGTGTGGACTGGGATAACTTCCCCAATTTTCTCATCCACACTTGAGATAGTTCCTCTCAAGACCCATCCCCTTGGTCCCAGGGGAAAGTCGTTTTTCCAATCAGAATGTGGGCCTCAGCCTATATATTGAAGAACAACAAAGCAAAACAACCACCGTCCCTTCATGTTGTTGCAAATGAACCTAGTAGGTTCAGTTGTCTTCTTAGAGTTACGGACACAGGACAGGACAGCAGCTCCGCATCCCTCTGAGTAGGGGATGTGAAGTATTTCAAGTAAGGACATTAAGATACAAAGACACAGAAAGAAGAAAGCAGTTGCAAAGAGGATAATGTCAGTAAGTGGTGGAACCAGCATTAGAAACACAGACAGCGTCTCTACAACAATCATGGGTGTAACTGGTACCCATAGACCCCACCACTAACTTCCCTCCACTACCCACTCACTGTTGGCTCAACCTGGTAACTCCAGCTAGATATGATTGTGGTTTCAAAAGTATTTATTGAGTAGCGATCGGATGTCAGGATCTGTGTGAGATCCAGGGGGACCACAGACAGATACAGACCGGGTTTCATACAATGCAGTCTCTTCAGTCAATCCCTTTCCTTTGCCTTCCATATTCTACTGGGAAGCCGAAAGAAGTTCTATCTAAAGCCATGGGCCAACTTTCATTTGAAATGGTCAGCCTGGCTTTTAAGGCTATCAAAGCTCTCCATTCACCTCCCCTGCTCTGGACTCATCCACTTTTGAACCTATTTTGAGCTACCATTTCTATTCCTTAAGTCCCTGACTTTTTCCATCTCCCAGAACACTCTCCGGTCATTATCACAGGCACAGATCCATGCGTGTTCCTCCAACTGCTGAGGAGTGAGGAGGTGGCTACAGAAATTGTAGCTAAAGAAAATCTGAAAATGAGCTGAATAAAACATAAATATACGCTCGCCTAGCGAAAGGAACAAAGGTATTCTAGACGAATGGGTCCCTCTCCTACCCTGAATCTTCACCATTCCACTACAGCCTAGACCTTCAGAACATTCTTTTGGAATGTGAATCATGTGTTCACTTTTTTTAGAAAAGATTTTTTATTTATTGGAGAGAGAAAGTGAGCGGAGGGGAGGGGTAAAGGGAGAGAAACCTAAGCAGACTCCAGGTTGAGCACAGAGCCTAATGCAGGGCTCAATTCCACAACACCGAGATCATGACCCAAGCCAAAATCAAGAGTTGGACGTCTAACCAATGCAGCCACCCAGGTGCCCTTCATTCCTTCACTTTTATTGATCACTAAGGAAGGCAACATGCTATTCACGAGGAATATCAGGGCTGATGTCCTAAGTGCATGCAGGAAAAATCTTCCTATGGAATTGAAAACACAGACCTTTTTTGTTTACTTAGATCAGTCTTGAAAGGAAGTTCTGCCATTTTTGTTCTTTCTGTATCTTTATAGACGGCTTGTGTTTCTTTCCAGAACTTCAGTAATATTATGGCCTATCAATAACTGATTTTTTAAAAGAATGCCATTCATTGCATTGGATGAACATTACTATTACAATCCAGAAATGCTCAAGGTAAGGTATGGTCTTTGTGGCCTCCTGCCGTCTCTCCTGCGGAGTAGATATAATAATGGAGGAGGATGGTAAAAAGGAAGGGAAGGGAAGAGAAAGGGGGAGGGTGTAGCATTTAGCGATTCCCTCTGTGCTAGGCATTGTGCTAGGAAGGAGCTTGGGATACCCTAGTCATTACATAGAATCCCTGCCTTTGAAGACCATGGTCTAGTCACCTCTTGAACACAGTACCTTCAACGGATCCACTTGGCTGGAAAACAGACACCCAAGGGTACTCGTTTGTCTCATTATTTAAGAAACTGGAAATATTTCTGAAGGATGGATCACTCAAAATACTGTCTCTAATCAGTCTGAGATTGTTGTGTTGGGTAAACCTGTGAATGCTTCTTTTTAGGCATTGTATTGGAAAACGATGTTCATACTCTAAGATCATTATTGCTTACTCATGCCATTTCTCTGCTTGCAGAGAGGTCAATAATGACTCTACCATGTAGGGTGTATTTATAATGAGCTACGCTTTTTACATTTCTCAGTTCTTTCTCCCTTAGAACAACAGATGAGAAAACTTAACCCACAGAGATGTTCAATAAATTAGTCAGCTTGTGAGTGACAGACAGGACCCAACACAGGTTTGTGTGTCTATATTCACCCCCTCCGTGAATTATTAAAGCAACATGTGCACATAAGTAGAGCTAGGTCTGCTAGTTAGCATGCTGTTTAAATCCTTAAGTTAACCAGGTGTTCTGCCACCAACTAGCAGCAATGATGAAAATATAACAAGTCAATCTATGTACCTCACATTCCCTATGCCTGTAGCTATATCAAAAGCCAAGATTAATAAAAAAGAAAAATCAACATTCAAAGAGCCTTCAAATTCCTAACAACCAAAAACCTAGATCTCATCCTTAAACACAGGACACATTCCGTCAATGTTCACGAAGAGAATCAAATTCTACTTGCAAATCAGGCATTATTTCTATCCACCCAACAGAAGTCTTTCAGAGACTGAATGAAATCTTTTCCCCTAATTATTACAATTCTTTTTAAAAATAAGTCTGTGCTTTTAGATAGCTATTCTTAAAAAAAAAAAAAGATTTATTTATTTATTTATTTATTTGAGAGAGAGAGAGCGAGCACACACACATACGGGAGGGGCAGAGGGGGAAGGAGAGAGAATCTCAGACTCCGCACTGAGCATGGAGCCCAATGTGGGGCTCAATCCCACGGCCCTGAGATCATGACCTGAGCTTCAAGCAAGAGTTGGACGCCTAACCAACCAAGTCACTCAGGTGCCTCTAAATAGGTATTCTTTTTGTGTCAATGTCCAGATTCCAGGGTTCTGAGAAGGTACAAAAGCACTGCTTACTCGTGTATGTGCATCAGTTCTGTTCTTGCCAGCAAGATACAATTTAGCCCGTTACTCATATTTAATGGGGAGACTAGGTATACATTCTGGCTCCAGAGAGATTTGCAGATGCTAGTGGGCATAGCCCATGCCTCTTCTTGTATCTCTCCATTACAGGCTAAGTTGTAGGTACCTTGATAACATGGGTGGAGGTACAGAAAGAGCCAATTATCTTGAAAAGGGCACTGAAGAACAGTAGCAACAGACCTGAATAGTGGCTCAGAAATACACACCGTGCAATGGACCATGGTTTCCATTAACACCAGTGCTTTTGGTGGCTCAACCCAAACCGCTTCCTTGACCGGAAGAAACCTCACTAAGTGCACTCAACGGTGCTGCCTGGAGTCCCCGAGGATGTGAATTCACATCTGTGCTCTGCACCTCCTAGTTCTACAAACCTATGCGAACCACCAAGTCATCTGGTCTCTGACCTGTCTCCTCAAATGCATCCTGTCCTGTCCTTAATTACAAAGTCTGATGTAAGTCCAACTCCCATGTAAGAGCCTCTAGTAATTTCTCAGATCTTCTAGGATAGGCATAGAAGTCCATAACACTGCTACTCCACCTAGGTCTGAAGTTTGGTGCCCCAGGGCCTTTGCACATGCAACTTCCTCTGCTGGAAGAAGTGTCCAACCATTATTTTCCAACTAGACTATATGCTTCCAGAGAGCAGGAAGCACATCAGTTCTCTCCTTGCCTCTGTAATCTTGGTTAATCTTGGTTCTTATATCCATAGTGCCACAAGGTACGTGCACGTACTCCAAGTTTGAGCAAATGGACATACACATGCAGAAGGCAAGTAAGGGCATATATATTTTCATACTATGCTTATTTTTATCACCCAGAACAGTGCCTCGCTCATAAGAGTGTTACATATATGTATGTGGACCAAACGGTAGCTTTAATTAATATAATTATTTTATTATCAGAGTCAGTGCTTGGCAAATTATTATCAAATGAGTTTAAGTGTCCTCGAAAGAGCCTGAGTGGCTTCTGTCATCTCTCATCCCACAGCCAAGTGGGCCCTGCTTTGTGTCCTCCTTGGACCCATTAATCACAACAGATCTTGCAAGGGTAAATTGAATACTACACACATGCAATTCCAATTCCGCTCATACACATGCAAACAACGGAAAGTATCTCCTTGCCAAAATGGGTCACCCAGCTGGGGCAAAGGGACGCTCATCACCATCTGTGTGAACACTCAGGGCTCAAGGAGCATCCAAAAAGGACAAGGAGAGGGAAATCCCAGCCTTCCCAGAGCCAGGGCCAGGGAAGGGGGGGAGGACAGTGAGGCACTAGCCTTGCGCATACAATTTAAGGAGGCACAAAAAACTCAGTCAAAAAAAATTTAGAGTTTAAATCAAAATTCATGACATTAAAATCTAAAAAATGATTTTTACAAGAATCTGAAAGTGGGCTTTGTGCCCGGAGGTCTGTGGAGGACGTACTTTGCACACCCAGATGGGAGAAATTTCATCTGAGAATAATCCCGTTGAAGGGCAGACTCTAGTCATCTCATAACCTATTTTAATATTGCGTAATTGACAAAACTAGGGCAACGGAAATTTAACAGAGCTCTCGGGTTGCACAGTGTGTTGTCAATGTTTTTGTCAATGTTGCAAATGTTGAAATTTCACAAATTGTCTAGCTGACCAAGATCACGTTTCCCAACAGATTCTCATATGTCCTAGGCTTCATGTTTTCTCTGTGTATGTACAAACGGCTCTCCCCCACTCTTACAAGGATAGCAAAAGTCACTCCCCTTACGCACATGATCATGTCTACAGAGCACTGGCTCCTTCTTGAAATCTTATGTTTAGTCTATAGAGCCTAATTACCATTTATTTTCATATATGCGGGCCTTGACTCCACCATTAGTTTTCAAGCACTTTGTGCATTTGAAGGTTTAAGTGCATTCAAAGCCAACGTACCCTGGTTTGAAAATAAAGCGTTACCCAAGTGTTTACTGTAATATTAGGATATGATCTTTAAACATTTCCATCAACTTTCAAACTGAGAAACCCAGGGGGGCACCTGGCTGGCTTAGTTGGTGGAGCGTTTGACTCTTGATCTTGGAGTTGTAAGTTCGAGCCCCACATTGGGTGAAGACATTACTTAGAAATAAAATCTTTAGGGGCGCCTGGGTGGCACAGCGGTTAAGCGTTTGCCTTTGGCTCAGGGCGTGATCCCGGCGTTCTGGGATCGAGCCCCACATCAGGCTCTTCCGCTATGAGCCTGCTTCTTCCTCTCCCACTCCCCCTGCTTGTGTTCCCTCTCTCGCTGGCTGTCTCTATCTCTGTCGAATAAATAAATAAAATCTTTAAAAAAAAAAAAAGAAATAAAATCTTTAAAAAAAATTTTTTTTTAAATCTTTAAAAACACTGAGAAGCCCAGGAGGCAAAATTAAAAACCATGAATTAACATTTCTGTTCTCTGTCATCCTGGCTAATGCATAAGTCATTCTCATAGGAATTGTATCAAATTGGAGGAATTTTTTAAAAACCCACTGTGTGTGAAAATTTCAGATTTTTAACAGAAGGTAAAAGTGAGTTTTTTTTTTTTTTCTTGGCAGCTGAAAGGAATATAAAACAACAGATTGACTTTCTGGGCATGATTCTCAGGATGAGAAAAATATAGAGTCACATATTAGAGATGAGAAGGAAAAAAAACCCACAAAATCTCATGAATCATGTGTAATATCCAAATTCTAAGCTATTGAGACTTCCTCACCGGAAAATATATAGTAAGTGGAAGTTGCACATTTGATTTTCATGAGTCTCTTCCCTTCTTTTAGCTTAGTGAACACTTTCTGTGGAATACCACATGGCTTCTACCTGCTTTAATAATGTATTTCATCATATTTTAGTTGGTTAAATATGACCCAGATTCTAAGCTATTTGATATGGAAAAGAATCTCCAGGCCGGCTTTGTGTCATCTTCCCTGATTTACGACGGCGACTCCAATCCCCTTTCAATATGCCCTACACTTTTTGCAATGATAGGAATTACGTGCACATAGAGAAACAGACATTTATGCTGGTGTTATTCTCGGTTCCAGAGATATTGTCAGATCGACTGGTCAGTTAGGGCTTCCCGGTCTGTTTCTGCCCTTGCCAAGCCCCTGTTTTGTTTTATTAGAGCGTATAACTTTCTCCCTTTCACTTTGCTCTCTCAAGCAGTTAGCTGTTCGAAATGACCCAGCCTGCAGCATATCCAGGACAAACTGCCCTAACGTCCACGAACATTTCCTCATCTGCACCCACATCAAAGTTCCCTGCACCAGGAGTGAGCCTGCTGGTCATCACAGATTTCTCTCAGTCTTGCCACACGGGTTTCCAAAGTGCCCTGTGACCTGTTGCCTGGGCACCTAAGATTCTGGGCACCTAAAGTCATGGGTGGGAAGTAAGGAAACTTCAAGGAATTGAGAATTTAAAAAAAACAGAACCTCCATCTTGTTTTGCAATCCATTTTGGACTCAGCCAATGAGGGATGAATAATTCATGGTGCGCAAATTAAAAACACAAAGTGTTTGGGGCGCCTGGGTGGCACAGCGGTTAAGCGTCTGCCTTCGGCTCAGGGCGTGATCCTGGCGTTATGAGATCGAGCCCCATATCAGGCTCTTCAGCTATGAGCCTTCTTCTTCCTCTCCCACTCCCCCTGCTTGTGTTCCGTCTCTCGCTGGCTGTCTCTATCTCTGTTGAATAAATAAATAAAATCTTTAAAAAAAAAAAGAAATGTTTAAAAACACAAAGTGTCTTAGATTCTAGGCCTACCATCTTCCATCCCATTAGTTCCTTGTAGGACAAACAACAGAAAATGCAGTTGTGTTGAGTACGCATAAAACACTCATACTCCACTGTCCTTTTGTTATCTTCTCTTCTTTCTCTTGTTTTTTTTTTTTTCATTTCCTGTATTCTCAAGTTGGATGACTATTTCATTATGTTTAAGCTTGTTTACCCCCTTCCCCATAAAAGTATTTGGGGCTATTAATTTCCCTTTGATTTCATTTTAGTAGGATTTCATTGATTTTCATACATAACACATCTGTTTAGTCCTATTTTCTCATTTTCACTTAACATTTCTTTCCTAAAGTATTACTATTTAGAATTACATTTTAGGGGCACCTGAATGGCACACTCGGTTAGGCATCTGACTCTTGGTTTTGGCTCAGCTCATGATCATGGGGTCATGGGATCGAGACCCACATCAGGCTCCGTGCTCACTGCAGTCTTCTTGAGATTTCTCTCTCCCTCTCTTCCCCCCAACTTGTACTCAACTCTCTCCCTCAAATAAATAAAATAAATCTTCAAAAAAAAAGAATTACAATTTAATTGTGAAAAATATGGAACCCCAATTATATTTTAACTTGATTTCAAATTTAATTTCATCATGTTGAGAGAAAAGGATCGGCTTCTAACAGTACCAACACATGTCATGGCACATAGCCATGTTTCATATTTGGATATTATATATACTCTCCAATCAATGGGGCAAAGTTTTATCATGTGTCTATTTTATCACATGTTAATTGTGGTATTTAAATTGTTGAAATGTTTGCTTTAATCCCCCTTTCTTGTTCTTTTTTCAATTTTTTGACTTCTTTTTCTATGAGATACTAAAAGGGACAAATGTGGAGTTGTCACTATCTCCTGTAACTTTGATTTTCTTATATTTATTTTTTTAAGATTTTATGCATTTACTTGAGAAAGAGAGAACAAACGATGGGGAGGGGCAGGAGAGAGAGGCAGGCTCCCCACTCAGCAGGCAGCCTAATGGGGGGCTCGATCCCAGGACCCTGGGATAATGACCAGAGTCAAAGGCAGACACCTCAATGACTAAGCCACCCAGGTGCCCCAATTCTCTTGTTTTTAGTAATACTGTTAGTTGCGTACAAGTTTAGACTTTTACATATTTTCTTGGTGAATATCTTGTTTTGTATTATACAGTGTCCTTTGTCTCCATTAATCATATTCACCTTAAAAACTCTTTCCTGTAACAATAATGACCACCTAGAATGTTTCCATTATTTCAGCTTTATAGTCTAATCTTAGATATGTGTCATATGCGCACACACACACATGCAGACACACAAAGCATGTAGCACATTCTAAATTCCATTCCAGTAATCTATATTTTTGTAATAGTGTAGTTTATTTATATGTATAGTTATTCATGATAGTAAAACCCAACTAGATGCACTCATGTAAGAAACATGTGCCTACAAACTGAATGTCAGATATGACTCATGCAAGTGTGAGTGGCCTGTAAGCCAGGCTTTAACAAAAGAATTGATAACCATACCCCTCCTGACTGTGGTTCACGCACACTGGGTAGTAATTATCTACCCCACATTAAATAACACTGATCAAAGTTTTGGGTCTAGAAATTGGCTGGGGCATTAGCAATTATTCCAGGAGTGACGGAATTGTTTGGTGCCCAAATGATTAGTTCAATGTGAGATGACGGGGCAAGGAAAATACTGGAACCTAGTCACACTATACTATTATTTTATTGTCCAGTATCCCTCATAAAAATGTATGTTATAAAAGATGGTATATATTTATGTTTTGATACATTTTAATAAAAATACAGTAACTCAAGAAAAAAGTGTTAAGCATATGAGTAACTACTGGTTTAGGAATTAGGAATAAAAGTCAATTTCAGTTTATACACAAATGTGATCATAGGGAAGAATACTGATACAATTAATATTTTCAAAAAAATCTATTATGTTGAGGGTAAAATTCTTGGCACGAATGAAATATAAATATTCATGCAAGGAAGAAAGAATAATAATGTACATTTTTCAGTTGTTGAAGTGTTTACTTATATACTTTTAAATGGATAATAGTTGTCAAACTATGATACCAAAATGTAATTGAAAAATTTATAAGAGCAATACAAGATTTTTATTTTAATATGTCAACTTTATACACAACTGAAAGCTATGGTATTTTCAGATATTGAAATTCATAATGAAAGACTTTACATTCTAACTAAAAATGTATGTCAGTGACTAATGAAAAAATGCCAGATTCATATCAGTTATGAATACTCACGCTTAAAAACTAAACAAAATTTTGTCAAACAGAATCTATGACCACATTGAAAAAAAATCCCATGACCAAGAGGGATTCATACAAAAAATGCCAAGGACCCAAAATATCTCTACGGATATTCAACATTATGTTGAGGCGTGTGCTAATGCAAGGAGAAAAAATAAGCCAATTAGAGGCATAAGGATTAGAAAAAAAATAATAAATCACAGTTGTTTTGCAGGTGATATTGGGAAATGTAGAGAATCAATGATACGACTAACTCAAACTGTAGAATAATTCAGTAAATTAGCTCTAAGAATTAACATACAAAAGTAATCAATGTATCCCAAAACTAAGTGTTTAACGCTGGAGTAAACCCTGCACACAAAAACCAAAGATAATATACTTAGGAATAATCTTTAAAAAGGGATGTACAGGGGCGCCTGGGTGGCACAGCGGTTGAGCGTCTGCCTTCGGCTCAGGGCGTGATCCCGGCGTTATGGATCGAGCCCCATGTCAGGCTCTTCGCCATGAGCCTGCTTCTTCCTCTCCCACTCCCCGTGCTTGTGTTCCCTCTCCCGCTGGCTGTCTCTATCTCTGTTGAATAAATAAATAAAATCTTTTAAAATAAAAGGGGGATGTACAAAAATATCTATAAGTGAAAAACTTTACAAATCTCTGAAAATAAAAGTAGATTGAATAAATGGAAAACCACCCTTGAATAGGAAGATTCAAAATCATAAAGATGTTCACCTTAGGAACTTAATTTCTAAAATTAATGTTATCACAATTAAAAAAAAATCACAAACCATCTTTGAGAGTTAGATTAGTTGACACGGAAGTTCATATACAAGAGCCAACATGCAAGGGAACCCAGAAAAATCCTTGGTGAGGTAAAGCCCTTTGGAATTTGAAACACGACATGAATTATCTAAAAAGAAATGAGTTATAGACACACGAACAATGAGGCTGGAGGAAGGGACCTGAACATCCAGGAACAGACACAGGTACCTAAGGAAGTTTAGTGCACAATCAGAGTGGCATCTCAAACCACTGGGCGAGGATGGATTTTTTATATTATTTTTAAATATTTATTTATTTTAGAGAAAGAGCACAAGCAGGAGGAACAGAGGGAAAGGGAGAGAGTCAAGCAGACTCCACGCTGAGCACAAAGCCCCATGCGGGTCTTGGTCTCACGACCTCACACAGGATCATGACCTGACCCAAAACGAAGAGTATGAAGCTTAACCCAGTGAGCCACCCAGATGCCCCTACTTTATTTTACATCAACGGCACCTGTAGAAATGGGTAGCCATTTGGGAAATGGTACACGTAGATCCCAATCTCATTCCTACCCAAGGGCAAACCTCAAATGAATCCGGTACCTAAACATGTGTACATTTACGTGCACCTGCATACATTTATTCCTTCTTCAGGTCAACCGCACCAATTCTTGGAGAGCAATGAATTTATTCCTCTACATGCTTGCTATGAGCTGTCAGGGAAATGGTTTCTAAGTATTGCTCAAAATCCAAGTGCAATCAAAGACCGATACATTTAAGAACTATTTGCAGGATCCCCAAAATACCAGCAACTCATGAAATATCAGGCAATGGAACTCTGAAACCTAGTGGAAAGCAAAGTTAAAAACAACGGAGGAGTCCCCAAAAAACCTGACGGTAAGCATGAGCAAAACACCAGATACAGGCAGACACCATTCTTCAGTGACCGAACTGGGGGTAAAATGTAGAATTTGGCAACACTTTTGCTTAGGAAAGACCCTTCCTATGTTCTTGGTAGGGTGCAAACTGGGAGAATGCTTCTAGAAGTGTATTTATGTGTGTACGCATGCATGCATGTGTGTGCCAATACATGAGTATAAATGCATACACACATTTCCACCCAGAAGACACGCTTTTAGCAACTAGAACCAAAATAGTGAGGAGCAATCTGCCCCAGTTCAGGGAAAGCAGTTGAGGTCAGAGTCGATCCAGGGCACACAGTGGATGGCAGAGTCAATCCAGGACCCACAGTCGATGGCAGAGTCAATCCAGGATACAGGATGGATGACTGAGTCAATCCAGGACACAGCAGAGAGCAGGGCCAGCCCGGGACACACAGTGGATGACCGAGTAGCCCAGGATACAACAGTGTTCTACCAAGTCATAGCAGGACACGGAGTGGATGACAGAATCAATCCAGGACACACAGTGGATAACAGAACTAATCCATGACACACAATGGATGACCGAATCAATCCAGGACACAGCGGATAGCAGGGCCAGCCCGGGACATACAGCAGATGACAGAGTAGCCCAGGACACATAGTGGTCTACCAAGTCATAGCAGGAGACAGAGTGGATGAGAGTCAATCCAAGACACAGTGAATGACCAAGCCAGCCTAGGACACACAGTGGATGACAGAGTTAATCCAGGACACACAATGGATGGCCAAGTCAATCCAGGACACACAGTGGATGACCGAGTCAGTCCAGGACACACAATGGATGGCAGGGCCAGCCCGGGACACCCAGTGGATGACCAAGTCAGCCCAGGACATAGAGTGTCTGACCAACTCAGCCCAGGACACACTGCATGACAGAGTCAATCCAGGACACACAGTGGAAGGCCAAGTCAACCCAGGACACACAGTGGATGACCGAGTCAATCCAGGACACAGTGGATGGCAGAGTCAGCTGGGGACACACAGTGGATGGCAGGGACAGCCCGGGACACCCAGTGGATGACCGAGTCAGCCCAGGACACACAGTGTCTGACCAACTCAGCCCAGGACACACAGTGCATGACAGAGTCAATCGAGGACACACAGTGGATGACCAAGCCAGCCTAGGACACACAGTGGAATGACAGAGTTAATCCAAGACACAAAGTGGCTGACTGAGTCAATCCAGGACACACAGTGGATGACAGAGTCAATCCAGGACACACAATGGATGACCGAGGCAATCCAGGACACAGTGGATCGCAGAGTCAGCCAGGGACACACAGTGCATGGCAGGGCCAGCCCGGGACACCCAGTGGATGACCAAGTCAGCCCAGGACTTACAGTGTCTGACCAACTCAGCCCAGGACACACAGTGCATGACAGAGTCAATCGAGGACACACAGTGGATGACCAAGCCAGCCTAGGACACACAGTGGATGACAGAGTTAATCCAGGACACACAGTGGATGACCAAGTCAATCCAGGACACACGGTGGATGACCGAGTCAGTCCAGGACACACAATGGATGACCGAGGCAATCCAGGACACAGTGGATCGCAGAGTCAGCCAGGGACACACAGTGCATGGCAGGGCCANTAAAAAAAATAATGGAAAACTAAATTTCCACAGTGAAAAGATGCAATTAAAAAAAAAGTCTATCTCAAGGGGCGCCTGGGTGGCACAGCAGTTAAGCGTCTGCCTTCGGCTCAGGGCGTGATCCCAGCGTTATGGGATCGAGCCCCACATCAGGCTCCTC
>NC_048238.1:4821885-4847350 GCF_002007445.2 Ailuropoda melanoleuca | reverse complement strand
CAGCCCGGGACACCCAGTGGATGACCGAGTCAGCCCAGGACATACAGTGTCTGACCAACTCAGCCCAGGACACACAGTGCATGACAGAGTCAATCGAGGACACACAGTGGATGACCAAGCCAGCCTAGGACACACAGTGGATGACAGAGTTAATCCAGGACACACAGTGGATGACCAAGTCAATCCAGGACACACGGTGGATGACCGAGTCAGTCCAGAGGAAATTGTTGATGATGAGCGGACTGAACTCTCCATATCCAAGAGAAAGTAGTCTATAAACAAATCACTCCAAAGAAAACAGTTGATGAAGATACCAGACTACAAGCAGCGAATGACTCTCTGAGTCTGGAGAACAGCTGATAATCCAGTCAATTCAAGGCAAGCAGTGCACTAAGTCCAGGGAAAACAGTCGAAGACTGAGCTAGCCCAGGGAAAAGAGTCGATGACTGAGACATTCCAGGAGAAAGACGTACTTCTCCGCCATAGCAGGAAAACTAGCTGATGGCTGAGTCAGCCCAGAGGAAAAAAACAGATGACCAAGTTAGTCCAGGAGAAACAATGACTGAGACACTCTGGGAAAGAGTTAACAACCCAGTCATTGAGGGCAATAACTGGCGATGGACAGGACTGAAATCTCTTTAACCCAGGGAAACCAGCTCATGAGCAAATCACTCCAAGGAAAAGAGCTGATAAAGAGATGGCAGATAGTGGGGGATCCCTAGAGCCTATAGAAAATCTGGAATACTCGAGTCACTCCACAGACAACAAACACTAAGATCAGTGAAAAGAATCCATGACAGAGTCAGCATAAGGAAAAAAGTAGATGGGGCACCTGGGTGGCACAGCGGTTAAGCGTTTGCCTTTGGCTCAGGGTGTGATGCTGGCGTTATGGAATTGAGCCCCAGGGTGTGATCCTTCCGCTGTGAGCCTGCTTCTTCCTCTCCCACTCCCCCTGCTTGTGTTCCCTCTCTCATTGGCTGTCTCTGTCAAATAAATAAATAAAATCTTTTAAAAAAAATAATGGAAAACTAAATTTCCACAGTGAAAAGATGCAATTAAAAAAAAAGTCTATCTCAAGGGGCGCCTGGGTGGCACAGCAGTTAAGCGTCTGCCTTCGGCTCAGGGCGTGATCCCAGCGTTATGGGATCGAGCCCCACATCAGGCTCCTCTGCTATGAGCCTGCTTCTTCCTCTTTCATTCCCCCTGCTTGTGTTCCTTCTTTCGCTGGCTGTCTTTATCTCTGTCGAATAAATTTTAAAAAAAATTCTTTAAAAAATAAATAAAATCTTTAAAAAAAAAAAAAAAAAAGGGAAAAGAGTAGATGACCCAGCCATAGCAGGGAAAATAGCCAATGACTGAGTTATTCTAGGGAAAATAGTCGATGACCGAGTTGTTCTAGGGAAAATAGTCGATGACCGAGTCATTCTAGGAGAAATAGCAGATGACGGAGTCATTCAAGGAAAAGCAGTCGATAAGTGAGTCATTCAAGGAAAAGCAGTCGATGACCGAATCATTCAAGGAGAAATAGCCGATGACCAAGTCATTCAAGGATAAAGAGTCGATGACAGAGTCATTCTAGGAAAAGGTGTCGATGACAGAGTCATTCCAGGAAAAACAACCGATGACAGAATCACTCAAAGAAAAGCAGTCGATGACAAGGTCATTCCAGGAAAAAGAGTCAAGGACCCAGTCATTCTAGGAAAAACAGTGACTAAGCCATTCCAGGATTGATGACTGAATCATTTTAGTAAACACAGTGGACAACTTGATGACCAAGTCATTTTAAGAAACACAGTGGATGACCAAGTCATTCTAGGAAAACCAGTGGATGACTGAGTCATTCCAGGAAAAATCATCAATCACCGAGTCACTCCAGGAAAAACAATGACTGAATCATTCCAGGATAAACAGTAGATGACTGAGTAGTTACAAAGAAAACAGGTGATATTCGAGTCAAACCAAGAAAAAGAGCTGATGACTCAGTTGAGGCAAAAGAGTTGATTAAAATGACTGAAATAGCTAAAGAAAAGGAAAACTAGTGTGTGAGCAAATCACTCCAAAGAAACCACATGATACACTCATGACAGGTAGTGAGTGATCATCTGAGGGCTGGAAAACGTAATGATCAGATTATTCTAAGGAAAACAGTAAAAGAGTGAGTCAGGAAAAAGTGTCACTGAAGGAGTTATTCCAGGGGAAAGAGTGAAGGACACAACCATTCAAGGAATCAGTGGCTGACTGAACCATTCAAAGAAAGAGCCAATGACTTCCTCATTTCAGGAAAAAGAGTAGATGACAGACTCAGCCCAGGGAAAACAGTCGATGACCGAGTCAGCCCAGGGAAAACAGTCGATGACCGTCAGTCCAGGGAAAACAGGTGATGACCGAGTCATTCCAAGGAAAACAGTCAATGACCAAATCAGCTCAGGGAAAAAAGGCAGATGACCAAGTTGTTCCAGGGGGAAACAGTTAATAACTGAAAGACTCAGGGAAAAGATCTGATTATGGCCATAACTTAAATCTCAGCCAAAAACAAAAACAAACCCAAAAAACTGGTCTATGAGCAAAACACTGCAAGAAAAAGAATTGATGAAGACATGGCAGACAGTGAGTGGTCCCCTGAGTCTGGAAAACAAGTGATGATTGAATCGCTCCACAGAAAATAGTCAATGAATAAGTCAGGATAAAAAGTCAATAACCCACTCCAAGGAAAATAGCTGATGATCAAGCCAATTCAGGGAAAACAGTCAATGACCGAGCCAGGCCAGGGGAAAGGATTGATTAGTGATGACTGATTCAGCCAGGGAAAAGAGTCAATGACCAAGTCATTCCAGGGAAGAGAGTCAAAGACCAAGCCAGCCCAGGGGACACGATTACTGAATGACTCCAGGAGAAACAGTAGATGACCTAGTCACCCTAGGGAAGAGGACTCAGTCATCATTTATCAGCCATTTCATGGAAAAAGAGCTGATGACCAGGTCATTCTAGGGAAAAGAGTCGATGACCAAGCCAGTACAAAGGACCAGTTGATGACTGAGTTGACGCAAGGGACACAGTGGCCGATTGAGTCAGTTCATGAGAAACAGTCAATGAGCTAATTACGCTAGGGGAGAGAGTTAATGACGAGTGAGTCACTCCAGGGAAGAGTTGAGGACCAAGTCATTCCAGGGGAAAGAATCAATGACCGAGCCAGGACAGGGGACATAATTGACAACCGAACTGGCACAGGGGACATAGTTGACAACCAAACTAGCACAGGGAACATAGTTGATGACCGAGCCAGCACAGGGGACATAGTTGACAACCGAGCTGGCACAGGGGACACAGCTGACGATCAAGCCAGCATAGGAGGCACAGTCGATGACTGAGTTTGTGCAGGAGAAATAGTCGATAACCGAGTCACTCCAGGGAAAAGAGCTGACAATGGAGTCATTCTAGGGAAGACCTTGATGACCAAATAACATTAAAATTCTCTCAGTGGAGGATAACAAAACCAGCGCGTCATTCCCAGAAACACCGCTAGGAGGACACACCATGGCTCCATCCACCCAGGGAAGACAAGTGACAAGGAGTCATTCCAGGGAACAGGGTAGATGACCCACGCATCAGGGAAAAGGACGGAGTCCGTCCAGTCAGCACAGGGATGCTGTGAGGACAGACCCCGTCTGCCCAGGATAAACAGTGAAGGACTCTGTCATAACAAGGGAAACAGTCCCTAGCGCAGGGAGCACAATCGAGCACCGAGCGCCACGGCAGGGAGCGTGGTTGATTACCAAGGCAGTCGAGCACACACTCTGGGACCAGAGCTGGGCCAGGGGACACAATCGATTACTAGATGACACGGTCCACGCTCCCGCCAGGAAAACCAGTGGATGACCGAGTCACCGCAAAGAAAACACCGGCTCTAATGGCAAGTGGTCATTGCCTCAGTCCAGGCAAACTCATCTCTGACTCAGATACAGAAGCATGAGGGCACCATGCAGTGAGGATGCGGAGCTTCCACCCGTGTAACCCAAACCCCGGCAAGCTGCAGAGTACAGCCCTCAGATGAAGGCTCCCTGGGGCTTTCCCGACATGTGCACCTGCCACGGCCAAGACAACACTCACTCAACCTTCCCTGTAGCACAGAATAGCCTGACCATGCAGGTGCATAGCCGTGCAGTGTCCACCAGGGCATTGCCCATGGGGTATGACTCTGTGAGGATGGGATCCTGCAGATGCATAGCAGTGCGGTGTCCACCAGGGCATCGCCTGTGGGGTAGGACTCTGTGAGGACGGGATCCCGCAGGTGCATAGCCGTGCAGTGTCTGCCAGGGCATCGCCCCTGGGGTAGGACTCTGTGAGGATGGGATCCCGCAGGTGCATAGCCGTGCAGTGTCCGCAGGGACATCACACGTGGGCTAGAACTCAGTGCGGATGGGATCGTGCAGGTGCACAGGGGGTCAGTGTCCGCGGGGACAGCGCCCATGGGGCAGGACTCTGTGAGGATGCACATCGCGCAGGGCTCCCCACATGGGGCGCAGTGCCGCCAGACATAGAAATTAGCCAGTTACGTAACTCTGTCCCCAACCATTTACCCTAGACCCCGAGACAGGTCTCAGGAGCTCCCTCTCTGCTGTCCTTCCTCTCCCGGGCTGCACCTCGCGAATCCTACAAAACTCAGCCCCTCACCATTGGAGCTGACTCTCTGTGACCTCAAGACCCCAATTCAGCAGCAACACCAGCTCTCTAGATTCCTCCTCCGGCCACGATGTGAAAACTGGCTAGACCCCAAGCTAGAGCCAGCTGAGCGCTTACTCTTCTCTTTCCCTTACCCCAATGGCCACTGTTGAGCCTGGTGCTCAAAGCCTGAACACCCGTGTTGCAAAGGTCTGCAGCAAGAAATGCACATTCCTTAGGTGTTAACCCTTCAGGAAAAGAAGTGTCCATGATCCCTTCGCTGTGTTTCTCTTGGTTACAACTGTGCACACCCCATGTGCTAAAATCCACTGCTTTTAAATGAATTCGAGCATTGTAACAGGATACTCTGCATCCAGAACTTCTGCTCTGCCCCAAATACCCAATATACACGTCCATACAACCGGTAACGATGCTCTCTATCAGCACAGAGCTCAACTCAGTGGGCGATATTTGGGAAGCAGGCCTCTAAGAGCTGGTTCAAGGCCATGAATTTACTTGTCACCAACCCAGCTTTTGATTTCCTTAATACCTTCCCCATCCTCTTCGCCACCTTCCCTTCCCCGGACAAGTCTCTTGTCAGAGGCACTTTATTTGGCCATGTAAACTCTTTCCTTGCATTATGTAAACTTGTAAATCGTGTTTCCTGCTTTTTTTTTCTTTGCACTGACTCACATATCCTTTTATTAGCATCCCTCACCCATCAAGTTTCTATTTTGCACTATTTTGTGCTAAAGGCACGAATTGCATGGTCCACACCTTTTCGGAGAGCAGGAAAAGCTGAGTGGTCTTTTTACTGAGGTTCTAATGTATCAACGGGTCTCGAACTACTGTCTGTCATTCTTAACCTGAAATGTATATGCCTGTGATTATATGAGAAAAACTGGTCACCTCTTCAAGTATAATTTACAGTTCTTTGACTCTGAAACTTAGGCATTAGATCTCTGGGTGATGGACGCTTGGTAGATATTTCCTCTAGTCTAATGTAGCAATAAGAATGCTTTCCATTAACAATGGAGGACCCCGAAATTACTTAAAAATAAAGCAGATATTAGCTTATATAACAAAAAGTCTAGTAATAAGGTGATTCTAGGATACACTTCTCTGTTCTTCTAATACTATATATGTTTCATTAATTATTAAGCTTATGTAGAATTTGCTTATAAATATGGCTAGATGTAAGAAGATGGTTTTTTAAAATTATTCCAAATACACAGCTGATGATGACAGAATCATTTATCAAATAAATTAATCTTATGTGTTTTTCCCTACTGAATTCCACTGTTGGCTTGATTACATATATATTTAATATGTATTATTTGTTACACAGTTAATATTTGTATGTATATATGTACTTTATTCGTACATCTGTCAGTATCTTCTTTAATATATCTGTCCACTTCCTCAGCTGTGATAGTGTTAAAATAACTATTTAATAATTAAAAATATTAAATTGTATCTGCTTTAATAATAATTAAAATACAGTCTAATTAACGGAAACTTTATGGTAAGTTTTGATTTCTGCTAAATTATATTTCTGTGCACACACAGACCTCACTGTACAAACACTGTTCTTTTTCACAATATCTTTGACTATTATTGCACTATGAAGAATATTTAATCCTTTTCCTTCACTCCTCCCACTCACTGGGATTTTATTGGAATGCCTTCAATTTGCATATTTGTGCTTTTATAAAATTAAATATTCAAATCCAAGACAATGGACTATCTCTACAAATGCTCAGGGTTTATATTTTGTACTTAGGATTTCACAGATTTCTGCATTTACGTTCTTGATCTTTCTTATTCAAGTTATTTCTATGAAGTGATCATTATCAGCATTATTAGGAGTTGGTAATTTTCTTCATTGTTTTCTATGAAATCATTGCTGTTGCAGAGAAGCAAAAATATTGATTTGTGTATTTAACTTGTATTGATGTTAATTTAGCCTGTTAAGATTTACTTAATTTCAGATTGCTTTTACTTCTCCCCGAGTAGACTACAGATAAAAGTACTTTTGTCTCATGTTCTCATATTAAAAGAAATTGTATCATGGATGCCTGGGTGGCTCAGTCGGTGAAGCCTGTGGCTTTGGCTCAGGTAAGGATCCCAGAGCCCTGGGATCAAGGCCCACATTGGGCTCCCAGCTCAGCTCCCCCTGCTGTGCTCTCTCTTGGACAAATAAATAAATAAAATCCTTGTTAAAAAAATAAAAAAAGGACATTTTATCATCTTCTTTTGTGTTTTATTATCTAAAGTAAATAAAAAGAGTTTTAATAATCGTGATGAAAACTGATGTCACTATCCTGTACCCAACCAGAATAGACACTTTCCAGAATCACTGTTAGACTTGATTGTTATTTTGGGTCAATAATATTTATCATTTATAAGCAGTTTCTTTCTCCATCTGTTTCACTTAGATTTGTTTTTTGTTTTGTTTTGTTTTTTTAAGTAGGCTCCACAGCCAATGTGAGGTGCAACGTGGGGGGCTTGGACTCACAACCCTGAGATCAAAGGCCTGAGCTGAGATCAAGAGTGGGATGCTTGGGGCGCCTGGGTAGTGCAGTCGTTAAGCGTCTGCCTTCGGCTCAGGGCGTGATCCCGGCTTCTGGGATCGAGCCCCACATCAGGCATTTCCGCTGGGAGCCTGCTTCTTCCTCTCCCACTCCCCCTGCTTGTGTTCCCTCTCTCGCTGGGTGTCTCTCTCTGTCAAATAAATAAATAAAATGTTTAAAAAAAAAAAAAAAAGAGTGGGATGCTTAATCAACTGAGCCCCCCACGTGCCCCTAGATTTTTTTATTGGTAAGGGCTGTTGTATTTATCAAATATCTACATGACATCCATACATGTAATTACATGGATGTGACTCACTTTCAATTTTTATTGCCATTAATCATATTGATATAATTACTGAAGTTGAACTGTATTCATTTATGAAATTTTACTTGATTATATTATTCTTTGGAGCTGTACTTGTGTAATGCCTGCCAACATTTTATACACAATGTTTCACCTGTGTTCATAAAGAAAATGATTCTATTTTGTTGTTTTAAATTTTGCCATGCAATCTTTTAATTACTGTTACACTCATGTATAAAAATGAATTGATAATTTTGTATATTTTCTACTGGTTGCATATCAGCCAACCCCAAAATATGCCATTTTGGCATAAGGATTATTTTAAATTGAAGGTAACTGAGAAGCAGACACAAGACAAGCTCCTGGTGATACCCTATTTGCCTAAAAGCAGGACACAAATTTGCAAAGATGTCTCTCCACCCCCTTTACCTGGAAGGACAAGAGGAATCTACATGACAAATTCCACTCATTAGCGTTGAAGCCCTAAAGGGTTTTCCTTTCCTGGGCCATTTCTCCACAATACACCCGTTCTTTGTTGAAGACAGGGAATAGCTAGAATTCTAAATCACCTGGGGGACTCCTTTTCTGTGTATCTCTTGTGTATATAGGAGGCATACAAGTTAATCAACTTTTTTTGTTTTCCTCTTGTTAATCTGCCTTTTGTTACAGGGGTGTGAACCAAGAAGCCTGAAGGGTGGGCAGAGAGAAAATTATTTTTCCTCCCCTACACTGCTGTCTCCAGTACTTTAAATGGGAGCCTCTCAAACTTGAGGTTGCATTAAGGATCACCTGGAAAGGTTCTTAACTGACAGATTCCTCTGTGCCTCATCCCTGCACCAAATGTATTCCATTGGTAAGACCGATGGGGCTCCTGACGATTTCCATTTCTAACAAGCTTCCAGGTGATGCCCACAGGGCTGGCCCATCCCCACTCTTAGAAATGCCATAAATTCCATTTATGGAATTTAAATTTATATTTAAATTTATTTATATTTAAATTTAAATTTATATTATGGAAATACAAATCAGCCATTAAACCAACCACTGCAACTTTCAGTAGCACATTTTTTTAAGATTTCATTTATTAATTTGAGAGAGACCAGAAGCAGGGGGAGAAGCTGAGCAGGGAGCCCAGACCCGGGGCTCGATCCCAGGACCCTGAGATCAAGACCTGAGCCCAAGGCAGACGCTTAACCAAATGAACGACCCAGGCACCACACAGACTGGGTTTTTTTTAACCTTAAATTTTCCTACATTCCCCACGTAAATTCTGAAAGGTTACATTTTCTCAGGAATCATCCACTTCCCCTGTATTATCCAGTAAGTGGCACTTAATATTCTCCTATAAGTCCTCCATTAGACTTGTAAGATTTTCTTCAATTAGGGCACATCTCTGCCTTTCCATCATTTTCCAAATAGTTTGGAAGGTCTATGCTACTTTAGACAGTTCAAACAAAATTTGAAGGGTTTCATTTGGTTTCATTCTGCCTTTCAATGATTAAATCCTGTATTTCCCAATTAATTAAATCACTTCTTACTAGAGAAATTATTATTATCTGGATATATACCAAATGCAAGAGTTGGGAAGAGATTTCTCACAGTTAATTAGTAAAAAGACAATCCGTTATTGCCGTTAACCATGTTTTCTGTCCCAAGAACAACAAGATACATACAAATAGATATGTAAAAAGCAGCACACCATTAACTGAAAAACAACGGCATGAATTCTGTGCTACTAGGGACCAGTGTGGAATCCCACGTCTAGATACCAGGATAGAACACTATGAAATCCTTCACGCCATGAGCCATCAAACTCATCTTTGCAGACCTTACCACCTAACAAACTTTCGAAGAGTTAGACTGTGATGGCCCCGTTCCCTGCAGCAACACCACTCAGAGAGACTTATGCTCAGATTCTGAAATCGACCAGTCACCCAGCAACGATGGGTGGGATTTTCCAAAGTTTGTACTTAGCCTCATAATCATAAACAGTATCCCATTAAATTCCTCCAGGTTAACACTGGATGCAAATTTTTGTGGATTTTATGAGCATTCCACCCTGTGGACTGTTCAATGACATACTCGGCCACGGTAAGAATGTGTCAAGGAACTATGTAGATGGTTTCCACAAGAGGTCGTCATAAAAAATACACTGTGTTTCACAACGTGCATTTTTAAGAAGACTCTGACGCCATGCACACCCCCCAATACCACCCAGGTTACCACGTGCCTGCAATTGCATTTCCTGATTAGTCTGTGATACACAGGAATTGCTCTGCTTGCTTCTAATTGGTGACTGGTCCAAACTGTATGGAACATGTGGGTTCAGGAAATGTTTGACAATCCCAACACTGCAGCTTGGAAGGATAATATGCCCCCAGAATCCACTCCGAGGCCCAAGATCTCTGCTGCTTTTGCTTCTGTCTCTACAGAAATGTCGCCAAGATAGCATTTGGCTCAATGCAACTGTTGTGCTTTTAAAAAATTACATGCCGGGCACCTGGGTGGCTCAGTTGGTTGAGTGACTCTTGGTTCTGGCTCAGGTCATGACCTCGGGGGTCCTGGGATCAAGGCTCCAGGTTCAGCGGGGAGTCTGCCTGAGGATTTCTCTCTCTCCCTCTGCCCCTCCTCCTCCACCAACTTTTCATTTTTTTTTTTTTTAAGGATTTTATTTATTTATTTGACAGAGATAGAGACAGCCAGCGAGAGAGGGAACACAAGCAGGGGAGTGAGAGGAAGAAGCAGGCTCATAGCAGAGGAGCCTGATGTGGGGCTCGATCCCACAATGCCAGGATCACGCCCTGAGCCAAAGGCAGACGCTAACCGCTGTGCCACCCAAGCGCCCCCTCCCCCACCCACTTTTCTAATATAAATAAATCCCTTAAAAAATTACAATGCCAATTTGACCCACTTCCTTCTCCACTTCAGACCTAAAGTCTCCCAAATCACTGCTGAGATGATGTTACTTGTGCCGTCTATTTCGTTTTGGTATCGAGCATATCTTACAGGGTATAACCCCCAATTTTACCCCTTTGTTTCTACCAATAAATGCTCCCTGTCTAGGGCCCTTTATCCTTATTTCCATGAGACAACGCTATTTTATCATCAACATTTTATAGGAGATTTCAAATTGTGTGTGACTCTGTCCACCTGAGTGTAGACTTGAAATTGCTGAAAAAAGGAAAAAGGCATATTCTATACATCTTTTTGTCACAGTCATGTGGTAGCTCAACATTTTTTGAATCAAACTGAAACTTGGTGGATTTTTCTTTTTTTCTGGACGTATTTCTGTTTCTCAAAGATCCCTCATTATAAACCTTTTCCTCTGGAATTCTACCTAAATCATGTTTCCAACTTCTTACCCTATCACAGTTGACCATTATTTTATAGCCTTTTTTCTAGATTACGAAGCAGACGGTCTGTACAAGATCACTTCTCCATTTTTACAGTTTCACATTAAAGACAAATAACATAGGAATTATAAAGAAATTATGTCTTTTCAACTGTATTCCATGTTCTCTTTAACTGAAATGACAGCTTTTAACAAGCTGTTCTTGTTTAATTGTAACTAGTTTGGTAAATAAGAACATTTGTGTTTTACGCCTGCCTGAATAAACTGAGTGCAGACCAAAACAAAAAGAGAGAGCGAGAGAATAAAAAGAAAAAAACGTGTTATGTTCTGAGCATCAGATCCAAGCAACAGGATTGCAAGCCCACGGAAAACATAGGAGGAAACACAAAAGACTGATTTCTACAGCTGAAAACATAACTTAGCAACCAAGGGGAGCGAGTGACCAGTCACATATAGGTTCCCAAAACACAACCATGCCTACTTCTATCAGTCAATCAAAAAACCAATACGGGTAGAAAACAAATTGTTGCTTCCTTTGAGATTTTAACAAACGCAGGGTGCATACAGTATGTGATTTCGATTTTACCTGCAAAGTCTTATCACGCTAACCCCAGTTAACTCACTGACTACCACGGGAGTGAGGACCACAGCCCAGAATTAGAATTTTCAGGAGATGTGGCCAAACATAGGTGTGAAACTCCCCAGCTGATTTTCAGGAAACCCTCTAAGTGGCAATTCTCAAATTTGTGGTCTCAGGAATCCTTTATTCCTGAGAGACTACTGAGGATTCCCAGAGAGTGAATCTCCTTGTCATTTCCCATGGCGGAAATTAAAACTGAGACATTTCCATTATATTTACTTAGTTATGCTATGTCAAAACATCAATAACAGATTTGCAGAAAATCAGCATATTTTAGAAAACAAAAAGGTAGAAGGCTGTCATTGTTTTTACAGTCTTCAAGATCTCTGTCATGTCTGGCTTTGTAAGGGGCTGGATTCTAATATCTGCTCCTGTATTCAATCTGTCATATGTTGTTTTCGAGTCTCTAGAAAAAATCCACCCTTCTATAGCTATGTGGTTGGAAAACAGAGGAGTACCTTAATAGCTTTTACAGATAACTGTGGACATTCTTCCTTGATATTACATCCACATTCTATTAAGAGTAGTTTCTTAACGATTACTTGAAATTTGGAGTCAATCGTCAGTATTAATAAATGTTTCATATGCTGTTATATTAAAATCTGTGGGTAGGGGTGCCTGGGTGGAACAGCGGTTGGGTGTCTGCCTTCGGCTCAGGGCGTGATCCCGGCGTTATGGGATCGAGACCCACATCAGGCTCTTCTGCTACGAGCCTGCTTCTTCCTCTCCCACTCCCCCTGCTTGTGTTCCCTCTCTNACAGCGGTTGGGTGTCTGCCTTCGGCTCAGGGCGTGATCCTGGCGTTAAGGGATCGAGACCCACATCAGGCTCTTCTGCTGTGACCCTGCTTCTTCCTCTCCCACTCCCCCTGCTTGTGCTCCCTCTCTCGCTGGCTGTCTCTATCTGTGTCGAATAAATAAATAAAATCTTTAAAATAAAATAAAAAAAATAAAATCTGTGGGTATATCTTGCATTTCAAAAGGATATTTTAGCCATGCATGATTTTGTAACATGATGCATTATNTAAAATAAAATCAAATCTGTGGGTATATCTTGCATTTCAAAAGGATATTTTAGCCATGCATGATTTTGTAACATGATGCATTATTCATGTAAAGAAATATTCCTGGGGCGCCTGGGTGGCACAGCGGTTAAGCGTCTGCCTTCGGCTCAGGGCGTGATCCCGGCGTTATGGGATCGAGCCCCACATCAGGCTCTTCTGCTGTGAGCCTTTCTTCCTCTCCCACTCCCCCTGCTTGTGTTCCCTCTCTCCCTGGCTGTCTCTATCTCTGTCGAATAAATAAAATCTTAAAAATAAAAAAAATTAAAAAATAAAATAAAATCTGTGGGTATATCTTGCACTTCGAAAGGATATTTTAGCCATGCATGATTTTGTAACATGGTGCATTATTCATGTAAAAAATATTGCTTCCGTATGTTTTGCAGACCCTCTAAATATTTGTACATTGTACTAGATACTATTAAAAATCTCAACTGTTAAAATCAATCCTGACATCCTCAGAATAGTCTTGAAGCACTGGGAAGGTGTCGAAGATTACTGTCAGTTGTTGTTTTGGGGAGAGACCAGTTCACTTCCGTCACTTTCAAAAACAACGTCTTCCAAATAATCCACTCCGTAAGTGTTTCTAGCAGTCATTCTTTCAAGGGAAAATGACATTCCACGAGGAAAGCGATCCACTGAGCACAAGACTCAAATAATGAGACAACCGCTTTCCTCCAGGAAAACCATGACATTCTGTTATCAGTTTACACACACTTTCCATACTGTCACACCGAATATTGGTAAGACTCATGCCTCAGTATTGAGACTTGATGACATTAAGATTGTTTCCTGCTTTGTCAAGGGTGTTCTTAAGTGAAACAATCATAAAACAGCAACGAATAACAGGGAAGAACAAAATGACAACACACATGGTTTAGTATCACTGCATTGATTTGCGCTAAGGTACCAGGGATCTGTGACCCACACTCCAAGAAACCACAATGAAATCCAAGAAATCTTAGGGTCATTGGTTCCACCAATATTTTTTTACTCTATATAAAGTGTGTTTTTTTTCTCTTAAATTATTACCAAATAATTGTTCTTGATTTGACAGATTTTTAAAGGCCCATGTCTGACATGTGGAAAGCGGTCTTGAGTTATGCCTGGTCTCCTCCCACGTATGAAGCGTCTGTATTTGCAAAATGTGCTATGGACCCTTCAGGCCAGGAAGAATCTTGGAAAAGCAACGGAGGGAGTTGCAAAAGTGTTGCAATGCATAATCGTCTTCCAATCTCCAGAGTGAAGAGTGGTAAACTCTCATGAATTGTTGAGTCATGAATTGTAACAAAATGATTGATCTAGGAGGTACTGGGTAGAAAAATTGCTTGCCTGGCAAAACTGAATTAAGTTGGGCTCAGGAAAAGCACAGAATGAAGAAAGGCAGTGCCCATGACAATCCATCACTAGGTGTCTGCAGGGAGGCTGGTGGTGCCAGGAGAACTCTTAGAATTAAGAGAATTCAAAAGGCAAGAGAGAAGAGGTTTGGAAAAGAGAAAAACGAATGCAAAGCTAATAACTGCTATAATCACCCTTCTGTGAAATAACAGGTCAGAACAGCCAATTAGCAACTTGGACAATACAGACATTTGCTCGTGGCAAAGAACGCTGGAAAGAACATTTCCTACTTCCCCATCAGAACATGAATGAGACTGCACGTGCTCTTGGGGGCCCTTTGTGCTGACCAACTATGGCGGCATTGTTTACCTCTAGAACCCACTCAGAGAATAAAAGAGCTCATTGGAATAGTAATGGGTCCTTCCTTCCAAAGAAACAAATGCCTTTGAGAATTTTAAATGCACACCTGCATGTAGCTAATCTGATGCACCATCAAGGGATCCTTAGATCCTCCCAAGTTCATCCATGATGTCAAGTTAAGAATCCCTATGTAAGGGCTATCAGACTGTTGTTTATTCCAAAGTTCAATGTCCCCAGAACGTTTTCCAAGCATCTCTAACGTTATCATCCTTAACTGAATATGCTGGGATACTGCAGCCCTCCCTGAGTGTATGAAGATGTTACTTTTAACTCCTTACACTACAGTATGTCGTATCCTTCGACTTCTAGAAATTTCAACTTGGAATACTTCATGTACTTAATGTGGACTATACTTTAAGCAAAAGTACCAGCCAATGCAACTCTGAGGTAGCTCAACACCTCATTTTCCCTGCCAGTCTTCAGCTCATAATTATGCAAATGGAACCTTGCCTTTTGCTAGAACTCATAATTCACACCCTAAGGGCTCTCGGTCGACAACTGTTTATTGAAACACTGCCACGCATCTAGGGCTGTGCCAGGCCCTCCCTCGGCATGGCACACTATCAAGGAATTCACAATGCAAATGGAAAGTCAAGGCTTCTATTAGAAGGGATTAGTGAAAAGGAAAAGACTAGGTGTATCACGTCCTGAGCCAGAGACTTGATTGGAATATCAGTTGGAAGTGCGACACAGTTCAGGGAAAAGGGATGTTTGAGGAAGGCACATCACTCCTTTGTGGAAATTGGGTGTAGGGTAAATGGCTGGGGACAGAGTTACATAACTGGCTAATTTCTATGTGTGGTCCTTTCCAGGGGAGGTTGTGTGACCTCCATGACATCTACGTGGACACACCACCTGGGGTCTACAGATTATTAGCTTGGTACATTCAAGGGCATTTGGCATTTCTTCCAAAGTGAGCATTCTGATAAGAGCAACAGGAAATTCAAGATGAAAAATACAGTATATATCCTATAACAGAATGGCAAGGAATTTATCTTCCAGCTAAGGAATTACCGTACAGATAGTGCTTTTTCTCTGCATTTTTCCACTGCCCACCCAGACTGAACAAGAGATAAGGCGTATTTATTCACCTAACTGGATAAGTGACTGTCTCCTACTCTTGTAACAGGTCATAGGTAAACATCCATAGGAAGGGCCGCACTTTGTGTCAGTGACATTATCCAGTGGTTACCGGGTGTCATCTACGAGTCAAGAAACACAGTCAATAGGAATGTGGATTGTTGCATGAGGGCCTGGGGGAAGACAGATGGATGCAGATGATGCAAGAATAAAGACCCTATTCTTGACCCCCGCCCCCAAAGAGAGTTCACAAGGCTAGGCAACAGAGAGCTACAGAGACGAACCATCATTAAACAGTGTCATGAGGCTACGATGAAGCCATGCTGAAAATGCTGAAGGAGCAGATACATGGTGCACAAGCGCCAAGCATCCTACTGACACTCTGCAAATGAGAATTTCATGGAAAACAAGTGCAGACTGAGAGCCAAAATGCCTCCCTACATGTAGAAACTACCGCACCAAGTGGGAATCAATACGGAAGACAGTGCTGAGAGCTGACGGTGATATAACACTTAACTGACCCTTACTGAAGTCTAACTGCTAATGAACGTGTGCTATGTTCCAAGCTGAACTTTCCTCTTTAATGGTCTGTGTAATTTTGGGAGTAGGCTATGTCAGTAAACAACAGAAAAGAGGCGAAGGACTACATGTGTTAACAAAGTGAGTATAAGAGATGTAAGGCTTTAAACTGACAGGAAGAAAAAAAACACCTAATATATATGACATAAATAAGTGATTTAATTTAAAAGGCAAATTAAGTGACCATAAACTAACAGACAAATCTTGTAACTCATGATACGAATAGACAGGATACAGGCAGTAGCTTCCGTAACAAGGATTAATTTTTCTTCTGAGTTATTATATGGATATGCTACTGGATAGACATGCATATCCACTGTGTTGCTCTCATTTCCAGGTTTCTTGGTGGAAATACCTTCAGGATGATATACCTTGGTCAATGTGTAACCCCAGTGGATAGACAATGACTAATCATTTTGGAGCTCTACCATAGAGCTGACTTGTATTTCTCACCCCATATGCTTACTTAATGACAATTTTAATGGGATGGTCACTCAGATGAACAGAACGTGAAAATGCTCAGAGTACCAAAAGGACTGGAAAAGTGTCCTGGCCAGTGGTTCGCTATACTGTCATTCTGTGAAAGACCAAAGGGCTGAGTTAGTAGAAAATGCCTTTGATCCAGGAAGTAAGTGGGGTTCATGCATTTTTTATTAGTGAATAACTAAAAACCAGCACTCTTTTTTTTTTCTCACAAAGTCACTTATGGAATAATCTAACCCAGTCGAAATAAATTCACCTCACATTTGAGTTTTAATTTAAACTCGTTCATTTCAAGTTTCTCACGAAGGCCCTTCTTCCTCCCCAAGCGCTGAGTCGGCCATAAGGTGAACTCCCACCAGGAGAGCATCCTTCTTTCTCCACTCATTGTCTTCTATGCTGCCCTTTTTCCTGCCTGGAATGCCAAAGATTCCAGAGCAGAAGAGTGGCACAGTTGTGGCTAATCCTTAGTGCTGACAATCAGTATAATGCTCGTTCTCTCGTAATACAGAATCCCCTTATTTTATGTCTCTTCATCTACAAAGCCCTGCCTTTATGACTCTGAAATCCAGGCCTATCCCAGGATCACCGTTCTGATCTTAGGTGTTGGTTTCTACTGTCAGGCATCCTGATGGTCAAACCAGGTACCTAATTCCCTTATGAGTGTACTTTGCCTTAATGCCCTTCTTCATGACCTTCTTGAACACAGGATATACGTATCTCAGGGACAGAATGAACGAAATGAACCTTGTCTCTCACCAGGAATGACACCGTGGCCCCCCTTCTCTCCGGGAACGACATCGCATCCCCTCTTCTCTGATTTCAGCACCATGGTAGTGGACAGCTCCACAACCCAGCGGCATCCCTAGTCAGTTCCATGGTCTCACTCCACTTAAGAGCTCAGGGGTTCCTACCGGGAAGTGAACACCCCGGGGATGACACTCAACCCGACGGATGTGGGAATCAGTGGATAAAGTACCCTCAACTTCATATCCTTGCTTCCCAACACATTTTACCAAAAATGTCTCAATGAGCTTTTGTGAGAGGTTGAGCAGTGCCCTTGTACTTCCAGTGTGAAATGGTAAGATGATTTTAGTGACACGGGTACAGACCTAATTTCCTAGTGGCATTTCTTTTTATAAAGAAACACAAGATTGGGGCGCCTGGGTGGCAGAGCGGTTAAGCGTCTGCCTTCGGCTCAGGGCGTGATCCTGGCGTTCTGGGATCGAGCCCCATATCAGGCTCCTCCGCTATGAGCCTGGTTCTTCCTCTCCCACTCCCCCTGCTTGTGTTCCCTCTCTCGCTGGCTGTCTCTATCTCTGTTGAATAAATAAATAAAATCTTTAAAAAAAAAAAAAAAGAAACACAAGATTAGTGTGTTTCAGAGGTACCTTTTCTGTAAGCAGTGTTTCAAAGTCAATAGCTGAAGATTTGGGGTGACTTTATATCCAGAGACGGGTTAAATAGGAAAGCCAGCTCCACTGTAATTTTGTCTGAAAAAGTGGTTGAAACAGAAATGGAAATTGCCATCAAACACAGAAGATTGCTTTCGCGCAATTTCTCTGTTTTATGTTCAAACACATTTATTTTCAGAAACATTGTCTGTCTCTTCCTTTCCAAGGGATCAAATTCACAACTTATTCTTGAGTCTCTTTGCTTAAATGGCCTCAGAATTAAGCTGTACAATGCCTTGCTTCTTCAAAGCACCCACATCCTGCTCCAGTGAAATTCCTGGAGAGACCACGGGGCATCTCTTAGAACAGGCAACACCAAAGAGGCTTCACAGTTCCTCAGTGAAGCCTGGATAGGAGAGCTTCATCTTCTCTGTTCCTTTTCTTACAGATGCCCGTAGGTAGGAAAACCACATTACACAGAGAAAGCCTTCAGAGGTCTGTGCCTAGGATCACAGAATGCAGCAGGATAAAAACCCAGATCAAATAACCCCACACAAAGAAGTCCTGCAGTTAACTATCCTGCAACCTCCACTGGCTCCACTTAGATGTAGCAAATTGCAGAGAAAAACATCTATTCAGCTGTACCCACTTTCCCTGAATCTCATCCTTTCTCCAAAACCATCTGAGAAATTGCCTTCCAATTGCTCAAATCTCCTCTACTACCACAGATCACCTTCGGGGTTTGTTTCTATACAAAATCAACTCTTAAAATGACTGATCATCCACTTCCCACTTTTCCCTCCAACTGCCAGCGTTGGGCACCCGTGTTTACTCTCTGCCCTGTTGACTCAAGTTTCAGACCTACGAGAGAAAAACAACAACACTGGGCTTACCGGGAAAGTAGCTCTCCATTATTAATTAAAAGCATGCAAGCAAAAAACACCACCACTCTTGTATTCTTTGACAAGTGAGCATTGATTATTCTCCATTTTCACCAAATAGAAACGTTTACAGTGCAAAACGGAAATCAACGTGTGTCAGCGACAATGATGGTGATCCGATCAGCCTCTACCCGTGGCATCCACCTGTATTAGACACCGTCTCATGTTGGTGGAAATAAAGACCCCCTCCACCCCTGTCCCTCAAATGAAAGCAGACACAGGCTGTTCACCCAGAGCTTGCTATAGAAAGGGAGGCAGCCACCATCACTTATGCCTGACCCAGACTCCAAGGCAGGCTTCTGACATGCAGCGACTACAGGCTATTGGCCTGGGGAACTGGACACACCCCACCAATGCTCAGCTTGGGGACCACATTTCACTTTCTCTAGTTGGTCCTGAACTGGAAGAGAGGCAGACCGTTCTAGCACGACTCCTGAAAAGGTTGCAGTTGGGACTCTAGACGTGGTTGCTGAAGAGGTGACAGACAGGTCTGAGTACTATAGCCATATATGGTCTGTCCACTGTCCATTTGGACATTCAGTCTCTCCAGTTCATCTGCAAAGCCCCACCACCTACAGAAAATGTCCAGTTAGGATTAGTCATGAAATATTTATTTCTAAGAACAAAACAGAATTTAAAGAAATTATGAATTGCAAATCATTTGCAATCCAAAACAAGAGAATTTCATAATGATCGTAAATATAAGTTATTAACACAAAGTCTAAAGGCTTATAGGCATCGGAAGAGATCCCAGCAGTACTTGGGGCTCATTCTTCAATTTTCTAAATAAGGAAACTGAAGAACAGAATGGCAAATTGACTTCTCCAAGGCCATACAACTGGTAAAAGTCATGGTCTGGACCAAGTGTTTCACGCTCAGCGAACAAATCACAACGTAACCTCTAAAGTATTTTCATGCAGGGTGTTCTCAGGGGCACTCCCTCTACAATTAAGCTTTACATTGAATTTGAAATCTATGGAGCGCCTGGGTCGCTCAGTCGGTTAAGCGACTGCCTTCCACTCAAGTCATGATCCCACGGTCCTAGGATTGAGCCTCACATTGGGCTCCCTGCTCAGTGGGGAGTCTGCTTCTCCCTTCCCCCCCTGGCTTGTGCTCTCTCTCTCTCTCTCAAATACATAAAAAAAAGAACTTATTAAAAAATAAATAAATTTGAAATCCACATGTGAAGTTAGTTAAAACTAGAGTCCTGGCCATACATAAAGCTTTTCCTTGGCACTGTGTTTGCTTCTTATATTTCACTCCTGAAACAAAATGGCCATGCCCAATTCTGCATTAACTATTAGAACTGGCCGCTCCAGATGTGCACAGAGAATAGGACTTATTATACGATCAATGATAACACAGCTCGAAAGGTGCATCGAATGTGTCTGCAAAGCCCCCAACTTCAATATTGATTGAAGATGTCAAACAGCAAACATCAATTACTTATATCTCATAATTTGTAAAAAAAAATAAGGTGAGCCTGCGTTACAATTAAAGATAATAGCATCTTCAGGTAATTGTCTACGTGAGGGGGATTCTGTGATTTTTGTTTTAAGCATTATTGGTGCACTGTAGTTTCCTGCTCCCCTGGCTCGGGTTTTGTGTGCATTCTGAAAGAAGTGAAGTCTATTTCTAGAGAGGGAATCTTGCAAACAATGATCAAAGTGGAAATGTATGCAAATTCAGTGTTTTGCCTTAATTACCTCACTAGTGCTTGTCAGCAGCCACTTCCAAGGTTTCGCTGATTAGCAAAGGATCCCAAATTATTATTATTTCATCTACAAGTACAATGATCCTGAGCTCTGGCTTCCAGCCCAGCAACTGCATTGCCTCCACCCCTCCGTCTGCTCCTCTGGAACTCTGCCACATCATATAGCCCAAATTAGCAGCGACCCTACCTCACTTTAAAATAAATCTCCATACACTCGTTCCTTTAGGATACCGTAAGCCAGGATCTCTTGGAGAGCTACAGGTCACAAAGGTGCATAAATGTGGCAAATGGGTTCCATAATGTGGCGAGAAACACCTTCCATACTCTCACTTGATTTCCACCACCCACCAAACGTACCTTCTCCAAAATATAAAATATGTTTCCAATTCAAGCATGTGTTCACTTTCAAAACTCACGTCTGCTGAGTGAAACTAGAATTCTCAAAAACACTCAACACAGTGTTTCAGGAAAATAATTTCCACTGAATTACAAGTTGGCAGTGGAAGGGTACCCATGACCTGTGTGCTGTTTTGTTAGCGATAGGGACTACAGTTGTATTTCACACTCAAGAGGAACAATTGACCTCATAGCAGAAACAAACACGGCACGTGATTTAAGACCTTGGACCCTGATATCAGCTAAATGTGCTCAAGTGTACCTCTGTAGCAGAGAATGGGACGCCAGCCATTCAAGCAAAATACCTGTTTTTAATAGAAATCCTTGTTTCAGCTGCACTGCAGAAAGACAGAGCTCCTGGGAAGTGTAGATTGCAATGGTTGAATAAAGAAGCAATGAAGGGTTGCGTGCATGCATGAATGGGTAAAATGAACATGGAAAAGAGATCAACAAATACCAGCTGAATGACTATCTCACCCAAAGGAAGGGGCCTCTGCATTGGTAACTTCTGTTGGCAATGTCTGGTCAAAATCAGAAATCCTTCCATAAACTTTCAAGGGTTTGTGTGGTCCATATTCACAACTTACATTCGCTAAACCACATCTCCCTGACGAGGGATGTTTCATATACATGGCCAAAGATGGTGCCCAAGGATGATGCGTGGAGTGTCTTGGGTGAACTGCTGGCACTTGCCAGCCCTCCACCAGCAAACGCCTTCTGCAACGTGAGACGTGAGCATTCGCTGTCTCATTTGTAAAATGTGTGTGGTTCAGATTCACCTTGCAGGGTGGCCGTAAGGATTCACTAACCGTTCTGGTCAAGTCTTTCAAACACAGCAGGCTTGCCAACAAAAAATGGCCATTGCCGTTAAGACCATTGGAATAAATGCCCTTTCTCTTGGAGTAGGTGACTTCATGAGTCTTGACATCTAGTCTAGGAATGTGTCATAGTTCCTCTGCTTGAATGAATAAATGGTTGATATACAGCATACTTTAAGTCTTTGTCTCCTTATCCAATTATAAAGCTAAACTATTTTGAGTCACTCTTGAGAATGCCCATGAAGCACTATTTTAATACGTGAAACATAGGTTTTCCTCATTTAATACTCTGCCCTATTTGTTCTATTGTCATACAGACAACTTATATGTTTATTAATAGAAAAAATACAAGAACTGTTTCATTTTTTCCATGCAACTGCAGTTTCAGAAATTTGGACGCTCATCAGTATTCTTACATTTGTTTCCATGGAAGAATCTACTATGACAGGAAGTATCCAATGAACACAGAGTAAGGGATTCCAGGTCACTGAGCAACTTGATTTACAGCAGTATACGTTCAGGCATCTCCTTCAAACGTTAAGGCTTAAAAATATTATCTAATGTAAAATTCCAAAAAGGGTAAATAAGACCGTGGGCTAAGAAGTGGACAGTGTAGTGGGATCACAGGAAACTATTCATTTCAAAATGATAAAACAAGATTTTTACTTAATTACGGAGCCCCTTACAACAGTGAAATCAATCCCGTATACCTGCCCCCAGATTCACTCTCAAGCAGGTCCGAAACCTGGTGCATGACTCTACACCCAGCCGTGGAAACACGGTTCTATCAGCCAAATTTTCCTCGATTCAGAATGGAAGGTGAAAAAGAAAATCACTTGGGATTTTGAATGCCTTAATTTTACAGATGAGACGCTGTAGAGATTGTGCCTTGCCTGCGGTTTGTTTTGTTTTTTTTTAAGATTTTATTTATTTATTAGACACAGAGAGACAGCCAGTGAGAGAGGAAACACAAGCAGGGGGAGTGGGAGAGGAAGACGCAGGCTCCCAGCAGAGGAGCCTGATGTGGGGCTCGATCCCACAACACCGGGATCACGCCCTGAGCCAAAGGCAGACGCTTAATGACCGAGCCACCCAGGTGCCCCCTCGCCTGCGGTTCTAATGATGGAAGGAAGACTCTAAATGAGAATCCAAATTATATGAGAAATCCAGGTTCACTTATGACTTGTGTGTCTTTTAATAAGCTATGAGTAGGTAGAAGGGGCACCATCATTAAAACCAGCAGACATGAGAATAGGGTTTGGAACCTTTTCCCAACCCCGACCAAGCTCCGCGGTGGAGCTTTGCTCCCCACCATATGGCATCGAACATTGTTCCATGGGTTCTGAGCACCAGCTCTGCGTTATTCAGAGCTGAATTTAGATTCAGGAGAGCTCCTATCCCATTAACTTCCGATCCAAATTATGTTCTTATTTCAGTTCAACGTAGATTGGTTCTTTCTTTGCTAGATGAAGTTTACTGAACTAATTCAAGAAAAATCACAGTTTGGGTGAAAAGCCCCTTCTGCTAGCAGTATTCACTGGCAAAAGCTTCTTTTCGTTGTTCAAAACCACTGGTGAGTAAATCTTCAAGTGCTGACATCCTAGGTTAGATTAATTTAGAATATCCATCAGTGATGGAATAGTTAATAAAATATTTCTCTTATTGAAATACTCCCACTTCTAACAAACTACCATAGTTCCAATATAGTCTATATTTTGCTATTTTTGGTGAAATGCTCTTAGTAAGTGGCCATTTACATAAAATGAGATGTGGTTTTAAAGCATTTTTATAAAGACGAATTTGCTTCTAGCTTCACGCTGCCTCATAAATGTAATAGGAAAACCACCTTCTACTGTAAATGTCTGCCCTTTTATCTAATTCAAAGTTTCCTAAGAAAACTGGGAAATCCAACCGTGAGAAATAGCTCGATATGAGAAAGCCATGTGCTTCGCGAGTGTGAGGAAGGGTAAGAACTTGCAAAGGAAGTGATGTTTACTGCACCTACGTTAGTGGAAACAGAATCTGCCAGAACATAACACTTAGGCTTCCTGACAAAGACAAGGTCAATTTGCTGCTGGTAACTGTGATGCATACCCCAGGCGCATAGTTGGGCTGGTAAAATAGAAAAGGAAAAAAAAAAGCGAGGGGCGCCTGGGTGGCTCAGTCGTTAAGTGTCTGCCTTCAGCTCAGGTCATGATCCCAGGGTACTGGGATCGAGTCTTGCACTGGGCTCCCTGCTCCACGGGAAGCCTGCTTCTCCCTCTGCCTCTTCCCTCTGCTCTTGTTCTCTCTCAAGTAAATACATTCTTTTTTTTTTAATTTTATTTTTTTTAAAGATTTTATTTATTTATTTGACAGACATAGAGAGAGCCAGCGAGAGAGGGAACACAAGCAGGGGGAGTGGGAGAGGAAGAAGCAGGCTCCCAGCAGAGGAGCCTGATGTGAGGCTCGNTAGAAAAGGAAAAAAAAAAGCGAGGGGCGCCTGGGTGGCTCAGTCGTTAAGTGTCTGCCTTCAGCTCAGGTCATGATCCCAGGGTCCTGGGATCGAGTCTTGCACTGGGCTCCCTGCTCCACGGGAAGCCTGCTTCTCCCTCTGCCTCTTCCCTCTGCTCTTGCTCTCTCTCAAATAAATACATTCTTTTTTATTTTTTTTAATTTTATTTTTTTTTTAAGATTTTATTTATTTATTTGACAGAGATAGAGACAGCCAGCGAGAGAGGGAANCACAAAACAATCTCTGTAAATCTGGGATACAAAATAAGTTCTGATCACCTAGTTGATGATAAACATTTAGAAGGGAAATTTTAAGAAGCTATATACCATCTGTGTGGCCAGTCTGGAAGTCAGCTAATAACTTGTGGATAGAATTTCTATTTCAATATGGTGATTTAAGCCATACATTAGCCTACCTCCCTCCCTTCCCAGCATGCTACTGAAATGATAATCAAGTCATAAAAAATAAATGCCAACTCCATGGTAGGGTCAGAAAGAAGAGAGACTCTACGAGTATATAAATGATAATGGAAGCTTAGAAATTGATATGTGTATGACCTGTAGATAGTATACATCAAGAATGGGGGGGGTACACACACACACACACACACACACATTCACCATGCATAGGAATACATGCAGGTCTACCACACAGCCCCTCGCACCAATGGGGTTATGGGTCAGCTGCAGAAACTGTCCTCAGCCAAAGGCCTCAGTCTTGCTTTCTAAATAGNAAATGTAATAGGAAAACCACCTTCTACTGTAAATGTCTGCCCTTTTATGTAATTCAAAGTTTCCTAAGAAAACTGGGAAATCCAACCGTGAGAAATAGCTCGATATGAGAAAGCCATGTGCTTCGCGAGTGTGAGGAAGGGTAAGAACTTGCAAATGAAGTGATGTTTACTGCACCTACGTTAGTGGAAACAGAATCTGCCAGAACATAACACTTAGGCTTCCTGACAAAGACAAGGTCAATTTGCTGCTGGTAACTGTGATGCATACCCCAGGCGCATAGTTGGGCTGGTAAAATAGAAAAGGAAAAAAAAAAGCGAGGGGCGCCTGGGTGGCTCAGTCGTTAAGTGTCTGCCTTCAGCTCAGGTCATGATCCCAGGGTACTGGGATCGAGTCTTGCACTGGGCTCCCTGCTCCACGGGAAGCCTGCTTCTCCCTCTGCCTCTTCCCTCTGCTCTTGTTCTCTCTCAAGTAAATACATTCTTTTTTATTT
>NC_048238.1:4813356-4819687 GCF_002007445.2 Ailuropoda melanoleuca | reverse complement strand
AAACCACCTTCTACTGTAAATGTCTGCCCTTTTATCTAATTCAAAGTTTCCTAAGAAAACTGGGAAATCCAACCGTGAGAAATAGCTCGATATGAGAAAGCCATGTGCTTCGCGAGTGTGAGGAAGGGTAAGAACTTGCAAATGAAGTGATGTTTACTGCACCTACGTTAGTGGAAACAGAATCTGCCAGAACATAACACTTAGGCTTCCTGACAAAGACAAGGTCAATTTGCTGCTGGTAACTGTGATGCATACCCCAGGCGCATAGTTGGGCTGGTAAAATAGAAAAGGAAAAAAAAAAGCGAGGGGCGCCTGGGTGGCTCAGTCGTTAAGCGTCTGCCTTCGGCTCAGGTCATGATCCCAGGGTACTGGGATCGAGTCTTGCACTGGGCTCCCTGCTCCACGGGAAGCCTGCTTCTCCCTCTGCCTCTTCCCTCTGCNGTTATGGAATAATTTAATCACTTGTAGAAGAAATGATTGTACCTTCAGACTGAAGGACAGTAAGGCAGCCTAATAAGACAACAGCCACACCGCTCCACACTCTGGGGAATGCCCAGAACCGCAGGATGGCAAGGAAAAATTCTAAAAGCTTAATGGGGGTGGGGGGACGTTATTTCTTATAAACACATCTTGGGGCACCTGGGTGGCTAAGTTGGTGAAGCGTCTGCCTTCAGCTCAGGTCATGATCCCAGAACAGCGGGGAATCCGCTTCTCCCTCTGCTCCTCCCCACCAGCTTGCTCGTGTGCTCTCTCTCTCTCCTCTCAAATGAATAAATAAAATCTTTAAAAAACAATGTGATGTCTCATCACATCCTTGGGAATTTGAAGGCATAGAGCTAGGACTTCAAAGTTCTGAAGGAAAATGCATTTGCACCAGGATTTTTTTTTAAGTAACATCTATGCCCAACATGGGGCTTGAACTCACGTCGCTGAGATCAACAGTCACATGCCCTCCCGACTGAGCCAGCCAGACATCCCTGCACCAGGATTTTATACCCCAAAGACCGCACAGCACGAGCGCTTTCTTCAATAGTCAAGATCTCACAATGTTTACGGCACACACGTGTCTTCTCTTAAAACAAATCCTTAGGGTATGTTCTACCAAAAAATTTAAGGCGAGAGACAAAACATTCAAAAGTATGCAATGGATATTCAATGAAATACTTCACAGCAAAAGATCGGCAGCTATTCACCACGAATGAATCTGCTGGCCACCACGCCGAGTGAAAGTAGCCAGGCACACACACACGGACACATAAAAAGCTCGTCCCATAAGAGACCGCTTTAATAGAAAGTGAAGACGCGGCAGAATGAATCCACTCTGACAGATGTTAGCACGCTGTTGTGTTTTGGGGGGCTGTGGGGTTCAGAGCGAGCACGAAAGGAGCTTCTGAGCAAACAACATTCTGCTTTCTTCTCTTGGAGGTGGTGACCCAACGTCAGTTCCTGTTGTGAAAATTCACGAAGCCAGACACGGCCTGCCTGTGCACCTCTCTGTGTCTCCCACTACAAGAAAAACTTCACTTCCAATAGCAGTAAATAAAATGATTGCCTCTTATGTCCCACAAAATCTGAGGTTGTCAGAGTTCACGACGCTCATTTTACAGTGAGAAAAAGAACCACCCGAGCGTGAAGGAAAAGGCGGACCCCGCACGCAGAAGCGGCTTTTCTCATCACTATTCTATAGGTTGAAAGCCCGCTTAAGGGATGGCAAAAGGCTAACAGCAAATACGCCAACAGTTCACTAACAGCATACGATGGTAAGTTATGTGGACATCACTCTGGTCCATTAGCCCCACAGAAAACTCCCTTGAAATCTAAAATAAGCACATTCCAGGCAAACAGAGGGATGAGCTTTCAAAGTTGAAGGTATCAAATCATGTTTTTTAGACCACTGACCAGCACGGAGAGGAGACATTGAACCAAGACTGTGTGAAACAGGACAGGGAGGCATGGGGTCCATGGGTTGGATTACGCTACGAGAAACAGTAGCAAGCTCAACTTTTTACTGTCAGTCTTCACCTCTGCTGAACAGGTAACGACCCTGACCTGCATTTTCTCATGACATTAGCAACTCTCCAGAACGTGGGGTATCTAAGAGGAAGACACCTCACGAGGGTGACCGTAAAAGCTGGAGTATGCCTCGAGAATCAACAGTGTATGGGTTAACGCCTCATTATGAACTGAACAGGCATTACACGTGAGACCCTGATTCCAGTCACTCGATGATTATGGTCTCTTCTTCCTCATGAAGGCATGATGAGATAGTGTGTTCTATGTATCCCCTATGTGTGGGCAAAAGCTGTCTTCTGGAGCTGTGGTTACTGAGAACAGGTGTGTGACATTGGCATGAGGACTCCAGAGCCCAGCGCTACGAACTGTAATGATGTACTGACTCTGGATGAGAGAAAAGAGAGGGGCACGTGGCTGGTGTACAGGTCTCTGTCTTCTCCCCATTGAGGAATAGCCCTTCCTCTAATCTGCATTGCTCAGGTGAAGCCATCAAGTATGGGTATCCAGCTGTCTCCCACGAGACCTGGCGGGACTCAGGAACAGGTATCCACCTGTCTCCCACAAGCTCTCACAGTGGGATTCTCAGGGTATCCACCCATCTCCCATGAGCCCTGGCGGGACTCAGGAACAGGTATCCACCTGTCTCCCATAAGCTCTCACAGTGGGATTCTCAGGGTATCCACCCATCTCCCATGAGCCCTGGCGGGACTCAGGAATAGGTGTCCACCTGTCTCCCACAAGCTCTGGTAGGACTCTCAGGGACAGGTATCCACCTGTCTCCCACAAGCTCTGGTGGGATTCTCATGAACAGGTATCCACCCGTCTCCCACGAGCCCTGGCAGGACTCAGGAACAGGTATCCATCTGTCTCCCACAAGCTCTCACGGTGGGACTCTCAGGGACAGGTATCCACCTATCTCCCACAAGCTCCGGTGGGACTCTCAGGGACAGGTATCCACCCGTCTCCCATGAGCCCTGGCGGGACTCATGAACAGGTATCCACCTGTCTCCCACAAGCTCTGGTGGGACTCTCAGGGACAGGTATCCACCCATCTCCCATGAATCCTGGCGGGACTCGTAAACAGATATCCACCTGTGTCCTACAAGTTCTGGTGGGACTCTCAGGGACAGGTATCCACCCATCTCCCACGAGCCCTGGCGGGACTCTCAGGGACAGGTATCCACCTGTCTCCCCCTTACAAGGATGCTCCTAGGAGGTGGACCTGGCCAATCCCAGTGTCTCATTCATCAGATGTGTTCATCTGTCCCAGGGGGAGAAACGTCACATCAGCAGGTCTGCTCCACGTCCTTCGGAGTTTTGTGTAATGCTTAGAGTGATGAAGGAAAGCAGAATATGCCGCCCCAGAACAGGCCTCTTTGGCATAAGGAATTTTCTGAGCTGATTATTTTGAGCCACAGCAGATGCAGGAGAAGTTCTGAAAACACGGGAGAAGTTACTTTTTGGAAAGGGAAATTCACATTTATAAAAGAATCTTCATTTGTAAAGGTGTGTTCATCTCAGCACCAAGGTAAGAAGGTTAGTTAACAAGAGAATCTTACCACTGGAAAAGATACCAACTTCAATCTGCACGAAAAAACCTAATCCTTGTGTTACCATTGCTTTTCTCATCACCCCACCATGACACCCCCAAACATATGCACACCTTTCTTTCATCTTTAACAGAAGACGGTTATGCTGGTGGCTTAGGTCACCTCAGCGAGTTACTCATTTTCCCGGGGTACCCCCCACATATACAAGAGACAGATTACTACACTTGTACTTTTTTCTCTCGTTAATCTTAGTACAGGGGTCTCAGCCAAGGGCTCAGGAGGGTAGAAGGAAATTTATTTTTCATCCCCTCCAGTAGGAGTCCCTTCCTCTTTCGTTAGAATCACTAAGCATCAAAGAGGATTACTTTGAGCTGCCAACTCTTTCCAACCAAGTGGGGGAGTTGTCTCTATAGGAGACAGACTGAGCAACAGCCTACGGATGGATGCATGACACAGAAGGGTAAGTCAACACCTGTCTGTCAGAGGAACTGAGCCTGAGTATTCTGGCCCTGCAGTCACACCTATCCTGTTCTGGTGAAGCTACCTTGTGCTAGGTATCTGTCCCAGGCAACCCCCAAAGCCTCAGCAAGGTAAAGCTAATCAACGAGAACGTGATATGGCCGTACAACGTCCTGTGGACGTTGGGGATATGTTTGAGTAGATGCTTTTGAGTAGATGCTTTCTAATCCTGCTTTCCATCAAGGAAATCACAATTCTCTTTCACACAGAATACATTCCATTTACTAATCCCAAGGAGATATGGAAATTTGAAACTAAGAAAACAGTAGAGGAAAAAGAAGATTCCATACGGAAATTTGAAACTAAGAAAACAGTAGAGGAAAAAGAAGATTCCATACGGAAATTTGAAACTAAGAAAAGAGTAGAGGAAAAAGAAGATTCCATACCTAGTCTGAAGCATGGGCAGAAATTAACAAATGAAAGCAAAGCTGTTGTTACAAGTGTCCACACACCTGCCGTGAACCTGGGGTCAGGGCAGAGCGCCAAGTAGCTGCAAGCCAAAAACAGTAATTTGTCGTTACAATCTCTCTCTCTGTGAGTAACATCACCCTCCAGAAACACAGAGTGATATTAGGTCTGGGAGGGATTTTTATCTCCCTGTGCATAGTGTACGGTCTCATGCATTTAACAAAGGAATGGTCACGTAGTATGTGCTCAATAAATTTATGTTTTAGGACTGAATCCTATAGGATTGTCCATATATTTTGTGTGTCCCATCGAGTAATTCCTAGCCTCTACTTATAAGACCCTATAATACCTTGAGTTGTAGGGTCCCAGAATATGCGCCCCAAAATAGGCCCCTTTGTCATATAGATTATTTTCAGCTACAGCAATTCAGAAGACTCAGGAAAAACTCTTTACCTCCCTCTAACCACCTCAAAGTAGAGTACATAAATTTCCCCTTTTGTAAAGGAAATTGATAAAGGAAATTTCCATTTATAAAGATGTCGCTCACCAGAAAAAGAGCGAGTCCTGGAGATAATTCTTACCACCTGAGAGACTTATCTCCATAACAAGACAGCATCTAATTACAGCTATTTTCTCCCCTCCCCTTCCCGTAACTTGTCTCCCTCACTAGAAGCCCAACTCCCTTTCTCCGTTTAAGATGGGAAGTCAGTCACAAGCATCCAGCTGCCTCCTTGTGTTGCATTTTTCTTTCTGACCTCCCATGTGTATGCATGCAATTAAAGATAGATTTTCTCTTGTTAATCTGCACCATGGACAGAAATCGAGTGCCCTTAAGAAGTCTGCCTTACAGACGGACNGTCACAAGCATCCAGCTGCCTCCTTGTGTTGCATTTTTCTTTCTGACCTCCCATGTGTATGCATGCAATTAAAGATAGATTTTCTCTTGTTAATCTGCACCATGGACAGAAATCGAGTGCCCTTAAGAAGTCTGCCTTACAGACGGACATAGAAGGCACAAAGAAGTGCCAGTATTTGTGCATTTAACCCTGCATGAAGTCACCTAGACAAAGCCTGAAAAGACAAGGAGCGGACCCTGTGATCCAGCTTCAAAGGGTATAGTCACCAGTGCAAGGTATCTTATCTGCTGTGTGTTCAGGTAGGATGGGATTAGATGGGGGGATGAAAGAGTGAAAAGTAAACCCCCGGGGAAAATTTAAACTGATGATGATGATGATGATGATGATGATGATAGGGAGGAGACAAAAATGCAGGAAGAGCAGAAGGGAGAAGCAGCAAGCAGAGGAAGAGGAGGGGGAGGAGAAAAAAAGAGAAGAAAGGGGAGCAGCAGGAAGTTGAGGAGGAAGAGGATGAGGAAAAGAAAGAAACTAGAGATGCAGGAGGAAGAGCAGGCAGAGGAGAGGAGGAGGAGGAAGGGGGCAGAGAATGGGATGAAGCAGGAGTCCGGGAAAGGAAGCATAGGAGGAGGAGAAGATGTGGAAGGGGAAGGGCTGGAGGAGGAGCAAGGAGGAAAAAGCAGGACCAGCAGGAGGAACAGAAGAAAGGAGGACGAAGAGGAGAAGCAGCAACAGGAGGAGAAGCAGTAGGACAAGGAAGAGGAAGAGATGTGGAGGAGGAGGAGAAGCAGGAGAAGGAGGGGAAGAGGAGGAAGCAGGGGGTAGAAGAGGAAGAAGAGGAGGAGAAGCAACAGGTAGAAGACAAGGAGAGGAGGAGGAGGAAGAGGAGGAGAAGCAGGAAGTAGAGGAGGGGAGAAGGAAGTGGAGGAGGAAGAGGAGGAGAAGCAGGAAGTAGGAGGGGAGAAGGAAGTGGAGGCGGAAGAGGAG
>NC_048238.1:4811997-4812990 GCF_002007445.2 Ailuropoda melanoleuca | reverse complement strand
AGTCACAAGCATCCAGCTGCCTCCTTGTGTTGCATTTTTCTTTCTGACCTCCCATGTGTATGCATGCAATTAAAGATAGATTTTCTCTTGTTAATCTGCACCATGGACAGAAATCGAGTGCCCTTAAGAAGTCTGCCTTACAGACGGACATAGAAGGCACAAAGAAGTGCCAGTATTTGTGCATTTAACCCTGCATGAAGTCACCTAGACAAAGCCTGAAAAGACAAGGAGCGGACCCTGTGATCCAGCTTCAAAGGGTATAGTCACCAGTGCAAGGTATCTTATCTGCTGTGTGTTCAGGTAGGATGGGATTAGATGGGGGGATGAAAGAGTGAAAAGTAAACCCCCGGGGAAAATTTAAACTGATGATGATGATGATGATGATGATGATGATAGGGAGGAGACAAAAATGCAGGAAGAGCAGAAGGGAGAAGCAGCAAGCAGAGGAAGAGGAGGGGGAGGAGAAAAAAAGAGAAGAAAGGGGAGCAGCAGGAAGTTGAGGAGGAAGAGGATGAGGAAAAGAAAGAAACTAGAGATGCAGGAGGAAGAGCAGGCAGAGGAGAGGAGGAGGAGGAAGGGGGCAGAGAATGGGATGAAGCAGGAGTCCGGGAAAGGAAGCATAGGAGGAGGAGAAGATGTGGAAGGGGAAGGGCTGGAGGAGGAGCAAGGAGGAAAAAGCAGGACCAGCAGGAGGAACAGAAGAAAGGAGGACGAAGAGGAGAAGCAGCAACAGGAGGAGAAGCAGTAGGACAAGGAAGAGGAAGAGATGTGGAGGAGGAGGAGAAGCAGGAGAAGGAGGGGAAGAGGAGGAAGCAGGGGGTAGAAGAGGAAGAAGAGGAGGAGAAGCAACAGGTAGAAGACAAGGAGAGGAGGAGGAGGAAGAGGAGGAGAAGCAGGAAGTAGAGGAGGAGGGGAGAAGGAAGTGGAGGAGGAAGAGGAGGAGAAGCAGGAAGTAGAAGACGAGGGGAGAAGGAAGTGGAGGAGGAAGAGGAG
>NC_048238.1:4810515-4811480 GCF_002007445.2 Ailuropoda melanoleuca | reverse complement strand
AGGAGGGGAGAAGGAAGTGGAGGCGGAAGAGGAGGAGAAGCAAGAAGTAGAGGAGGGGAGAAGGAAGTGGAGGAGGAAGAGGAGAAGCAGGAAGTAGAGGAGGGGAGAAGGAAGTGGAGGAGGAAGAGGAGGAGAAGCAGGAAGTAGAGAGGAAGAAGAGGGGGAGGAGGAGGGAGCAGAAGACAAGGAGGGGAGGAGGAAGAGAAGGGGAAGAGGAGGTGGAAGAGGAGGTGGAGGAAGAGGGGAGGAGGGAGGAGGCCTGGAAGAGGAGGAGGAGCAGGGGGAGGAGCAGGGAAAGAGGAAGCGGAGGTGGAGGAGGAGAAGGCAGTACAGGTGAAGGGCAGGGAGGAGGAAGAAGGAAGAAGAAAGCCTATTTCTAGCATAGCAAATGTGTACTTCCTTGTCTCAGAGGAGACGAACAAGGAAACGAGAGCTGACAGAGTTTTCCCGTCAGCTCAGAACGATATAAAGAAGAAAAAGAACTAATGTGGCGTGTTTGGGGGAAAGGAGGCATCACGTCCAGGGAAATGCGAGAAGGAGCAGAACCAGGGAAGGAGAGTCCCGGACGGCTCATCAGTCCTTGTCGCCGCAGCCCTGCCCTGCACGGGCCCACAGTGAAGTGTGCATGCGAAGGTAAACGTCATGCTGGTCATCACAGGCATAACGGCCCCCGTCTCTTGCATCAAGATTATTCTCACCTAATGAATGGCCACATACATGAACACAACTGTCCCAGCGTAGTGCATGGTACCGTGCATGGGGAAGCCAGGCTAGGCATGAGCTCTTCTGCAGGTAACTGGGAGATCATTACTGCTGCGAATGAGGAATATGTTTAAAGGGACTCATCACAGATAGTCACTCCCTCTCCTTTTATGAGGAAAGGCAACATGGAGAGACAAATGGATTATCTGCGGGGTGACACGGTAAGGCTTCCCCTTTGCTGGGCTGTGATGTTCCCGGGGCCA
>NC_048238.1:4809923-4810404 GCF_002007445.2 Ailuropoda melanoleuca | reverse complement strand
GGTGTTATGGGATCGAGCCCCACATCAGGCTCCTCCGCTATGAGCCTGCTTCTTCCTCTCCCACTCCCCCTGCTTGTGTTCCCTCTCTCGCTGGCTGGCTCTATCTCTGTCGAATAAATAAATAAAAAATCTTAAAAAAAAAAAAGAATTTAGACACAGCCCAAAACAAGGAAAAAATAATTTTCCTAATAGTCCATTTTTTTTGGTTATACATTTACACTGACAATCATGGGTATATAAATATGGATTATCTCAAATACTTGATAAAAACTGGAAAAGGCATTGCTTTCCATCATACTAGATATACCTAAATCATATATGTCTTGTACACACAAGTACACACACACACACACACACACACAGAGAAAGCATTCTGTAACAGGGCACCGGGCTGGCTCAGTCACTGGAACATGTGACCCCTGATCCCAACGGTGTGAGTTCAAGCTCCATGTTGAATGTAAAGATTACTTAAAAAAAAAAA
>NC_048238.1:4802144-4809834 GCF_002007445.2 Ailuropoda melanoleuca | reverse complement strand
TTTTTTTTTTTTAAAGGGGCGGTGACCCTGGGTGGCTCAGTTGGTTAAGCATCTGCCTTCGCCTTGGGTCATGATCCCAGGGTTCTGGGATCAAGTCCCTCATGGGACTCACTGCTCAGTGGGGAACCTGTTACTCCCTCTCCCTCTACCCCTGGCTCGTGCTCTCTTTCACTCTTTATGTCAAATAAATAAATAAAATCTTTAAAAAAAATAGAAACATTATATAACGTATATATATAACATCATACTACAGTAAAAAGTATTGTTATATATATGCAATGTCATAGAACAATTATACAATGTATAACATTGTATACAGCATAATTTATAACATAAATGTTATATTACATGATATATATTATATATACAAACAACATAGAAATTTCTGCAGTGACCTTTGCTGACCTCCCCCCCCCAAGTGCTTTCCCTTCGGGATCTGAACAATCAGAGTTGATATTCTGCACCAAAAAAATAAGAGGCAATTTACTCATCTTCCTTGTTCTAAGGATATTCAAATAATCTCTGGACAATTTTAAAAGATTCACATATCCTCGAGGAAGACCTTCTGACAAAATGAAGCAGAGATTTTTTTTTTTAAGTGAGGAGAGAAGAAAACACAAGCGCCACTAAAATCATAAAATTATGTAAATTAGGCAAATATCTGTTTAAATTCAGGCAGAGTGAATTAACAATCTGGATGACCTCACAGTGAATTTCTAAGGTCTGTAGCACGTAGGGGAGGAAAATTCCTTTTCCTTCCAGTCTCCTAGTTTCAGAGCAGGTCTCAAAACCTTTCATCAGTGGGATGGACGGTCCTTTGTAATCTGGGAAATACCTAGAGAGTCAGTTTGCAGGGAAAGCCAGAGCTGGGGTGTGGCTGTCACATGGCTTTCTCACGAGGGCTGTATCTCCATCACTCCCCTCATCAGACCTGGTTCCACATCTCCGACGGAGGAGACGTTTTCAGTACGGTATTCTCCCTGGATCCCCCGGTGTCATTTCTTCATTCACAGTCAAATGTACCTGAATTAATCATATATGCTTGTGTGCTTGTGTATCAACTACACACAACTTCCTCCCCCCAGGAAGAACTGGCTTTGCTTTCCATGACCCTGTCTGACTTTCACGCCAACCAGTGATCTCAATGTTGGAGTCCCCTTCTTTTTTTTTTTTTTTTTAAAGATTTTATTTATTNATTTGACAGAGATAGAGACAGCCAGCGAGAGAGGGAACACAAGCAGGGGGAGTGGGAGAGGAAGAAGCAGGCTCATAGCAGAGGAGCCTGATGTGGGGCTCGATCCCATAACGCCAGGATCACGCCCTGAGCCGAAGGCAGATGCTTAACCGCTGTGCCACCCAGGCGCCCCTGGAGTCCCCTTCTTGTCTTAGGAGCAACTCATCTCAAGATTCTGATCCAGGCTGCATTTACATTTCCTCTCTAAAATAAAAACTAACCCTGAGTGGGCACTAAGCACATGTCCAGCATCGTTCTGTCTGCCATAAAACTAATGTTGCATTGTTCAACATCCCCGTGACACACGTGCACCATTTTCCCCATTTCACTTCTGAAGACACTGAAGAGCAGAAATGCAGATTTGCCATAAATCATGCCACGGTAGGACCAAAATCTGTGACATGGACCCTGACTCCCAAGAAGTCTCCATGCCTTCATCCCTGAGGCTATGAATATGCCAAAAGGGACTTTGCAGATATAATTAAGGTTCCTAATCAGTTGACCCTAAAATGTGGAGATTATCAACATAGGTATCCTGGTAGGTATCCAGGTGCGTATCCAGGTAGGTTCCATGTAATCACATAAACCCTTAAACGCAGAGACAGAGAGGATATCAGAGAAATTCAAAGTATAAGAAGGATTTGGTAATGGCATCGCTGGCTTTCAAAAGGAAAGGGGCATAAACCAAGTAGGGTAGGTAAGCCTCCAAAAGCTGATAATGACCCCTGGCTGAAAGCCAGCCAAGAACCAGGGACCTCAGGTCTGCTCTCACTGTCATGCCAATAATCTGAGTGGGATTAGGAGAAAATGCCCTCCCTCCCAGCCTGCAGGTAAGAGCCCAGCCCCATTTACACCTTGATTTCAGATTTGCGAGACCGCAAGCAGAGATTCCAGCCAAGCCCACTCAGATTCCTGACCTACAAAAATCTGCCATCATAATACAATGAAGTTGTTTGGTACTGCTACATTTGTGGTGATTTGTAACGTTGTGGAAGCAAACCCACAATCGCAAACAAACCAAAAAGAAATTGTGTTGCTGTTGACACCAAAGCTTCTCTGACCCGACCTTGAAACTGCAACACGTTCAACTCACCAGGATCACGGTACTGAGCTCTTACCTGCAAACTCCCAGCCCAGCTGGGATTCACCTCTTCATGCCCAAGCACCCCTTCTCCAAACACTCTGCCTTTCCTAAGGCCAACCCCTTCGGTTAAATGTTTGCAGGGCACACAGAAACATGGAAATTTCTAACTTGAGTTGCTAACTCGCTTCCCTTCATCAAGGGGGAGATTAAAACCTACACTCCGTCATCTTGTCTTCTTGGCTTCTTTGTCCTTGATATTACCAAAACTGATATATTCCACTATGAATTTTTATGTTGGTCTTCCAACTGAATCATAACCTAGTAATTCCCTTGTCCGAGCATCTTTCTCTTTATTCGGTCGTCTCTTTCTTCCACTTTTTTCTGAACAAAATAGAAATACTGAAGATAAATACATAAGAAATGCGGACAGGGGGGTAAATGTATGTGGATCTTATTTCATAGCAGATTCTCCTTAAATTGTACTAAATTTCGCTCCTCACAAGACCCCTGGGGCTCCTCATAAACGGGTCCCTGCTAATGTCCACCACGTCACTCTTGCCCCTCTCCCCTTTATCCACGGTTTTCTAGACAGAGGACTGGCTTTCCAGTTAACCAGTCAACTACAGCAGTACCCTGTAACTACTGAATTAATTCACTTACCTAGGAGGGGCACTACCCGGAATTCCTCATCCCACCCCCATGGATTCTACTGGTCTTAGGAAGTTCTTTTATTTTCCTAATAGGGTCAAAGAGGATATGGCCAATCTTGGGGCCATTACAATATGAAACTACTGGGATGATACCATGGCCGCCAACGTTTGAGTCACAGGCATACACTATCTGTGCACTCGGAGATTTTTAGTAAAGCTGGTTGGGTTATCTCTATTTATGTACACTCTTAACAAGGGAATTTTGTTAGAAACATTTAAAAATACCTGGGGAAGACATCAACCCATGAACTGGGTGCAGCAGCTGAACAATGAAACTTTAATAGCAAACTTACAGGCATACCTCAAGGAAACTATCTATGCCTTTTGAGACAGGTGTTTTGTGTGGACTTCGGCTCTGCCTTGCTCTCAATCCAGAAACCCCAGTCACGTGAGTTTTCTGTCTAGGGCTAAGGTGGGGTGGTACCTCGATGATGATGTCAATTGCCCTCAAAAGATTCAGCGTCCAAGTTCCCTGGCGTGACACGGCTTGACATCCACTGAAATCTACACAATAATTGTTCCTACCTCCAAATGGTGTACCTTTCATTACCTTGTCATCATATTTAGTATTTAGGCTAGATTGACTACAGAATCTGTGAGAATCAGAGGTAATCTAATCAAATTAAACAACAGCTGTGATGTTCAGTTGCAATTATTATTGCCAATTATTAGAACAAGGTCACTTGTGGATAAAGTGCAAGTTGTCAAACCAGCCCTTAAATATGTGTCTGCCCAGAGTTTAACTGTTTGCTCTTTTTCTCTATGAAACATGCCCTTTCTAGATGCATTAACAAGACCTACTCTCTGACCTCCTGGCTGAAGACCCTTGCAGGAGAGGGTAACTCTATCAACATATTACCAACCTCAAGGCCTCCTCTGAGGACCCAGACTACTGCATTTTTGTTTATCTTCAGGTTGACCCTGTAACTACATATTTTATTACCACTTAACCCGGTTAAGTGCTGGCCACCAAATGCCAGGGAGAGCTGCTCCGAAAACAAGTGGCTAAGGAACAGTTCCAGATAAAAGTAAAAGTAAATACAATGCATGATATTGGGTTGCTCTGACGGGGAAACAGAAGTAACACTGGGGAAATGGACAAAATATGAATACAGAAGTAGACAGACAACAGCACTGCATGCAGCTCAAATTTCTTGACTGTGACCATTGTACCTAGTTATGTAAGAGGATGTCTTTGTGCCTCTGAAGACACATACACTGAAATATTTAGGGGTAAAAGAGCTTCTAACTTACTCTCAAAGGGGTCAGGAGAGAAGAGACAGATAAAAGGGAGGCAAATGTACACAACTGATAAGCGTACATAAAAAGTAGACAATATGCTGTGGACTAGCTCCCCAACTTTTCTGTATGTTTAAAATAATATTAAAATAAAAACATTCCAAAGTATTAAATGTTGACACATATAAGCATTTACTAGCTCAAGAAAGGTGACTTCCAAAGAACAGGATATAAAATCTGGTGATAAGCGTATACACCCAACATATAAAGACTTGAGTTGCAATCTTTGAAGGAAGATATAAGCTACGGATCAAACGATGAATGCATAAATATTGAACAGACTCTACAAATCCATACATATGAGGCTGCAAGACTGCAATAAAAACAAATTTATTTCCATTGCATTTGTTTTAATCTCCAGCCGCCAGCAGGAGATTTAGCACCCGATGCATTTTCAATTAATTCAACATACAGAATGCATCTGTGGGATGTTTGTGGTCCTTTAAGACCCTAGTCATCTTCTTGATGGTTTCACCATCCAAAAGAAAAGAACAAGAAAACACAAAAAAGTCTCCCTTGGTTTGCTTCATTGTTTCTTTCTTTTCTATGCACACTGCTCTCTTAAAAGATTTTCTTTCACACAAAAAATATGCATTTGAAGAGGACATGCGCTTCCATAAAAAGGGAATAGAATAAAAGGATGGAATACAACTTCGATTCTGTGAAATCAAAAATTCTGAATTATGGCTTCTTTTTTTTTTTTAAAGATTTTATTTATTTATTTGACAGAGAGAGAGAGACAGCCAGCGAGAGAGGGAACACAAGCAGGGGGAGTGGGAGAGGAAGAGGCAGGCTCATAGCAGAGGAGCCTGATGTGGGGCTCGATCCCAGAACGCCGGGATCACGCCCTGAGCCGAAGGCAGACACTTAACCGCTGTGCCACCCAGGCGCCCCTGAATTATGGCTTCTTAATTTCTACAAACCCTTCCCGTTTCCGTGTCCATGTCTTCCATTGAATAGAGATTTGGAGGACACATACATTTCACAACCACTGATAACCACTTTGGAATAAAAACCTTCCAAAGTTAGAAAATGATGCTGTCAACTTTTCTTGTAACTCCCAGCCCAATGAACTCCCAGCCACGGATCACGTCTTGGGGATTATCTCTGACTCTGGCCTGCTCTCTTTCTTTACACCTACACCTCTGGACTAAGAATTATTTGAATTCAAAATCCATTGTCTTTGCTTTTGCTAGTTTATCTTACCAAAGTTTCGTGATAATGTTACATGTACCCGAGAGTTCTATTTGCTGTGTCCTGACTCACCAACGACGAACTAAAATATTGCTAGAACAGTTTCCTGTGCCAGGATACTTTTCAATCTTCCATGCCCTCGGGATTCACATTCAATGTGAAGATGCCTCTGTATGAACAATGCAATCAAATGGTCTCCAAGGCTGGACAGAAAGGCTCTTACACTTTTGCTTCAACTCCACGATTGCTGGAGAATAAGTAAACAATAAATGGTTTTGCAGTGCCAAAATGATACAGCAGCCATTAGAAACGGGANCCAGATTCACAGGTTTGAGCCTCGCTTGGAAAAGTCTTACTGTCATAAATTAAAAGAATGCCTAGCTTTTTGTAAACTGACTTTTGTTTTGCCTTTATCTTGGGCTCCTGTGTAAGTCCCACGTCCGTTATGAAATAAATCAGCTCTTGGAGACACAGTGGTTAACCAAGAGATTACTAAGTTGAAGCGACTCCATCATTAATGGCAGCATTGCTAGCCGAGGCAGAACACACACACCAACAATGAACTTTGTCTTAAAAACTTCATCCCTCACCCAACGAAGTGAGCCTGTTTCCTGACAACTGATCAGAACTGGGGTAAGCACTGTGGCCAAAATGGGGCCAATTAGATTCCTCCTTCTGAGGGTAGGAGCTCAAACCTAAAAATATGCCGTCAACTATGCAATAGTTTTTTGAAATAGGAGACATCAGCCTGGGCGCTAACTAGAGGAAGACAAACTACAACAAATCAAGAATCCAGTACGTGGGCTTGTTCAAAGATACATTTGCAGGAGAAGGTAAAGTCATACCCGTGATACAGATAGAAAATGAGTGTTAAAGATTTGATTATACTCTTGCGACAGGGGGGCAAGGAGGCAGATGTGGAAAGGCCAAGTCAACGATGCACCCAAATTGCATATGGCGGCAAACCACTTCTGCTAGGAGGAGAAAAGTCTACCCAAGTCCACAGAGTCTGCAGATCCATCAGTTAGCTACAATGCAGAGATGCAAAGTGGCTAAAAGACAATGAACTGTGCTGGGAGCAGACAGCCCAGAAGACTGGGCTCTAGGAAATGCACAGATTTCTATGGCAGAATACCTGATATCTTTCTACCTCTTCCCACCCCCAACCCTACCACACCCCTATACCATGCACCACAAGGTCCAATCTGGTCTCTTATTCAGGGTCCATACGGACTGCTAGGATAGCAGAAGGTCATATTTAATTCCCTCAATCAGGATGTCACGGCAACGTCTTCCAAACTCCCAACAACTTTTATGTCATTCTTTATAGCACTTACCACACACTAATTTGAATTACTGTGAGTCCTGTTTTGTATCCCCTTGATCTACACCAGAGCCCCTCGCAAAGGCTTTATGTAACAGACATAATTCCATGAAGCTTTGTGAGATGAAAGGATGGGCATTTCTCATTCCAGCTTAAGGTCCTCTGTCCCTTCCCACAAATACCCCAATTCCGTAAGGCATGTACGAGTTACTTTTATAGCCGTTACATCTTCAGGAGTTAACTTTGAATATCTGCTCTGGGCAAGAACCATTCCCAACCACCAAGTGTGCACACGCGTGCACACACACACGCACTCCCGGTCCCTCCCCGCCTCCCTCTCACATTACTGAGAACTTCCTCCCCAACATCCCAAATACTGGGTCCATTAAGCATGTGGGCAGCGGGAGGTCTCACCCTCTCGACACACCTAGCCTCACAAGAGTGGACGATGCTAGTGGAACGTTTACAAACACATTCTTCTCTATCGGGAATTTGTATCTGAGACTTAGAGACGCTGTCCCTTTGAGCAGAAATCATGCAAAATCAGCATGGGATGACACGGCCGTGTTCCTGGATGCGTGAGGAACAGGAAAAGCAAGAGAGGAAAGATCATTTTCAAAAAAAAAAAAGTGAAGTGTGACTCTTATACAGATGAAAAGTGAACACATTAAAGATTTTATTTTACTCATTAATCAACAAGAGACCCAAACACATGTTAGAGCTGGTTCAAAGGGGGGACAAGCACACAGTCATATGGAGCCAAGGAACTGAACTGTAAATCAAGGCAAAACTTTTTTTGGTGGGGGTGGGTCGGTTAGTTAAAACTTACTTTCTTTTTTTTTTTT
>NC_048238.1:4800693-4801472 GCF_002007445.2 Ailuropoda melanoleuca | reverse complement strand
CTCTCAAATAAATAAATAAAATCTTTTAAAAAAATAAAATAAAATAAAATACCAGAATAGATACCAGATTCACAGGTTTGAGCCTCGCTTGGAAAAGTCTTACTGTCATAAATTAAAAGAATGCCTAGCTTTTTGTAAACTGACTTTTGTTTTGCCTTTATCTTGGGCTCCTGTGTAAGTCCCACGTCCGTTATGAAATAAATCAGCTCTTGGAGACACAGTGGTTAACCAAGAGATTACTAAGTTGAAGCGACTCCATCATTAATGGCAGCATTGCTAGCCGAGGCAGAACACACACACCAACAATGAACTTTGTCTTAAAAACTTCATCCCTCACCCAACGAAGTGAGCCTGTTTCCTGACAACTGATCAGAACTGGGGTAAGCACTGTGGCCAAAACAGGGCAAATTAGATTCCTCCTTCTGAGGGTAGGAGCTCAAACCTAAAAATATGCCGTCAACTATGCAATAGTTTTTTGAAATAGGAGACATCAGCCTGGGCGCTAACTAGAGGAAGACAAACTACAACAAATCAAGAATCCAGTACGTGGGCTTGTTCAAAGATACATTTGCAGGAGAAGGTAAAGTCATACCCGTGATACAGATAGAAAATGAGTGTTAAAGATTTGATTATACTCTTGTGACAGGGGGGCAAGGAGGCAGATGTGGAAAGGCCAAGTCAACGATGCACCCAAATTGCATATGGCGGCAAACCACTTCTGCTGGGAGGAGAAAAGTCTACCCAAGTCCACAGAGTCTGCAGATCCATCAGTTAGCTAC
>NC_048238.1:4798036-4800143 GCF_002007445.2 Ailuropoda melanoleuca | reverse complement strand
CTCTCAAATAAATAAATAAAATCTTTTAAAAAAATAAAATAAAATAAAATACCAGAATAGATACCAGATTCACAGGTTTGAGCCTCGCTTGGAAAAGTCTTACTGTCATAAATTAAAAGAATGCCTAGCTTTTTGTAAACTGACTTTTGTTTTGCCTTTATCTTGGGCTCCTGTGTAAGTCCCACGTCCGTTATGAAATAAATCAGCTCTTGGAGACACAGTGGTTAACCAAGAGATTACTAAGTTGAAGCGACTCCATCATTAATGGCAGCATTGCTAGCCGAGGCAGAACACACACACCAACAATGAACTTTGTCTTAAAAACTTCATCCCTCACCCAACGAAGTGAGCCTGTTTCCTGACAACTGATCAGAACTGGGGTAAGCACTGTGGCCAAAACAGGGCAAATTAGATTCCTCCTTCTGAGGGTAGGAGCTCAAACCTAAAAATATGCCGTCAACTATGCAATAGTTTTTTGAAATAGGAGACATCAGCCTGGGCGCTAACTAGAGGAAGACAAACTACAACAAATCAAGAATCCAGTACGTGGGCTTGTTCAAAGATACATTTGCAGGAGAAGGTAAAGTCATACCCGTGATACAGATAGAAAATGAGTGTTAAAGATTTGATTATACTCTTGTGACAGGGGGGCAAGGAGGCAGATGTGGAAAGGCCAAGTCAACGATGCACCCAAATTGCATATGGCGGCAAACCACTTCTGCTGGGAGGAGAAAAGTCTACCCAAGTCCACAGAGTCTGCAGATCCATCAGTTAGCTACCATGCACAGATGCAAAGTAGCTAAAAGACAAGGAACTGTGCTGGGAGCAGACAGCCCAGAAGACTGGGCTCTAGGAAATGCACAGATTTCTATGGCAGAATACCTGATATCTTTCTACCTCTTCCCACCCCCAACCCTACCACACCCCTATACCATGCACCACAAGGTCCAATCTGGTCTCTTATTCAGGGTCCATACGGACTGCTAGGATAGCAGAAGGTCATATTTAATTCCCTCAATCAGGATGTCACGGCAACGTCTTCCAAACTCCCAACAACTTTTATGTCATTCTTTATAGCACTTACCACACACTAATTTGAATTACTGTGAGTCCTGTTTTGTATCCCCTTGATCTACACCAGAGCCCCTCGCAAAGGCTTTATGTAACAGACATAATTCCATGAAGCTTTGTGAGATGAAAGGATGGGCATTTCTCATTCCAGCTTAAGGTCCTCTGTCCCTTCCCACAAATACCCCAATTCCGTAAGGCATGTACAAGTTACTTTTACAGCCGTTACATCGTCAGGAGTTAACTTTGAATATCTGCTCTGGGCAAGAACCATTCCCAACCACCAAGTGTGCACACGCGTGCACACACACACGCACTCCCGGTCCCTCCCCGCCTCCCTCTCACATTACTGAGAACTTCCTCCCCAACATCCCAAATACTGGGTCCATTAAGCATGTGGGCAGCGGGAGGTCTCACCCTCTCGACACACCTAGCCTCACAAGAGTGGACGATGCTAGTGGAACGTTTACAAACACATTCTTCTCTATCGGGAATTTGTATCTGAGACTTAGAGACGCTGTCCCTTTGAGCAGAAATCATGCAAAATCAGCATGGGATGACACGGCCGTGTTCCTGGATGCGTGAGGAACAGGAAAAGCAAGAGAGGAAAGATCATTTTCAAAAAAAAAAAAAGTGAAGTGTGACTCTTATACAGATGAAAAGTGAACACATTAAAGATTTTATTTTACTCATTAATCAACAAGAGACCCAAACACATGTTAGAGCTGGTTCAAAGGGGGGACAAGCACACAGTCATATGGAGCCAAGGAACTGAACTGTAAATCAAGGCAAAACTTTTTTTGGTGGGGGTGGGTCGGTTAGTTAAAACTTACTTTCTTTTTTTTTTTTTAAAGATTTTATTTATTTATTTATGTGACAGAGATAGACAGCCAGCGAGAGAGGGAACACAGCAGGAGAGTGGGAGAGGAAGAAGCAGGCTCCCAGCGGAGGAGCCTGATGTGGGGCTCGATCCCAGAACGCCGGGATCACGCCCTGAGCCGAAGGCAGACGCTTAACGACTGAGCCACCCAGGCGCCCC
>NC_048238.1:4750671-4798018 GCF_002007445.2 Ailuropoda melanoleuca | reverse complement strand
ACCCAGGCGTCCCAGTTAAAACTTTCTTGAACAAGATAGAGTTTCCCATCTCTGTCAGTCACCTCCCATTTGCAAAGAAGTCCAACACAGTTCAAAGAGCACAAAAAGATTCATAGTCAGCAATCGGGAGGGGCACATGGCCGATGCCATGTTTTTCAATGAAGTACGATTCTTTCTTAAAAGACCACCCAGGAAGAAGGAGGGAGCAAACGCCTGTTTTCCAATATCTCTGGTGGGCACTGTTTCATTCCTCAAGGGGCCCAGCTCTCCATCCACCCAGGGAGTTCTGAAGGATGTTGTTCTAGCCCCGTAATAAATTCTGTTTGCTTATCTTCTTGAGCCCGTACAAGGTTTTCTGTTGTTTGCAAATGAAAGTGCCTCTGATAAGATATTCGCATCATCAGGGGGGAAAAAAAAGGTCAAAACTTGCTGATGAAACTGTCTGAAGCCCTGATTTCCTTCCTTTTCCAGGACAGGGTTTCCAGGATTGTTTTGGTTAAAGCAAGACCTAGGGAATCATGGATAGAGACACTCACATACTTTCAGAGGGTCGTGATACTACTCTGTGGTTCAGAAAAGCAGACAATGAAATAAATAATGGAAAGAAGGCGATGGTCTTAGATAATTGTACCTGGAACAAAGGTAAGGGTCATATCACCAGAATTGTGACAGAGGACATCTATCTTTTCTTGCCTCTAACCCGTGCTGCAGGGTGTGGCCTGTAGGAAGACCCTCACTACTTTATGAAGTTTCTGCACCAGGATATTTTCTGTTCCCCTTTGGGCTACATTAGAGGTTTCTTGTCTTTAGTTACCTGGGGTCAACTAGTATTTGCATGCAAACGGTGACAGCTGCAAGGGTTCCCCAAAGAGTTCCCCACAGTTGGATTAGTGATATCCAACAAATTCCTGTGGCATTGCCATTCGGGCTCAATCTTTCCAACAAATTCATTAAGGTTAAATAAGGGGGTAAAAAAGGCATTTTAGTTATTTATTTTTAAATTTTTTAATTTTATCTATTTTTAAGCAGGCTCCACACCCATGCTGGAGTCCAATGCAGGCCTTAAACTCATGACCTTGAGATTATGACCTGAGCTGAAACCAAGAGTTGGATGCTTAACCAACTGAGCCACCCAGGTGCCCCAAAAAGGCATTATTTAAATATATTTTGACCCCACCACATATATAGACCACTACAGAAGTTCCAGGTAAAATTCCATTTCTCTCCCTAGTGCCTAGAAAACGTTTCTTTTTAACATATTTTTCAAAATTTAAACTTTGTTAATTCCGTTTTACTTTGCAGTTGCTTTTACTTTTTTTCTACTTCATACTAATAATTCATTTGCTTTCAAAGAATGATTTAGCTACACTTATTCTTTTCTCATAGACATGCTTGATTAAAAATGAATGACTAAAATAGATGAAATGGCTTTTGTTCGGAAAATTATAAATGCTTAAGTCACCCTAATTTTTGTATCATCTTATAATGATCAGGACCTCAATAGAGACTAATGAATACAAATGCCTCTACTTTTGAGCTATATTAAAATTTTTGCTCAGTTTCCTAGGGTCAGAAGTCAGTTTCCTGACAAATAAATAGTTGTATGGATCTTAACTCGTTCACCTTTCCTTAGCTAGGGACCCTTCTTTTCAACTAAAACTTACCAAAAAACTTCGTTCCACTATGACCTTGAGATTATGACCTGAGCTGAAACCAAGAGTTGGATGCTAGGGGCGCCTGGGTGGCACAGCGGTTGGGCGTCTGCCTTCGGCTCAGGGCGTGATCCCAGCATTATGGGTTCGAGCCCCACATCAGGCTCCTCTGCTGTGAGCCTGCTTCTTCCTCTCCCACTCCCCCTGCTTGTGTTCCCTCTCTCGCTGGCTGTCTCTATCTCTGTCAAATAAATAAATAAAATCTTTAAAAAAANAAAAAAAAAAAAGAGTTGGATGCTAAACCAACTGTAACCAAAAGAAACTATAAGATCAGCAGAAATCATTAGAATATGAGGAAAAAGAAAAAAGTCCACCTATGGCAAAGGAAGAAAATACATATTTTCTTATTTTTATCTTTCTTAAGAAGAAGAGTTTAAAAAAGGAGTTACCACAGACATCTGGGCCAAAAATGTGTGTGTTTCAACAGGAAGACCGACAAAGACAAAAGTATGTAGTACTACGGAATATCAGGATACAACGTCAATAGATGGAAACAGTTGGAAACAATGTCAACAGTTGGAAATACATTATAAAAATCTTAACTGTGCATGCCTTATCTACTCACCACTTCCACCTGAGGAATTTATCCCAGGGATATCATCAGGCAAATGTGCAAACACATGTACAGACATACTTACCCCATTTGTGTTAAAAAAAAAAAGAAGTTTAAAAACTCTAAATATCCATCGATAGGGTTGGTAAAACAGATTATAGTCCAGTTGACACAACAAAATACCAGGGAGCTACTTAAAGGATCCTGGATAGAGGTAGATAATAGACAGACAATGTCCGTGATCAATTCTTATAGGGGAGGAGAGGCAAATTCAAATTTAATATCTATTAGAGCAGCCCCGTGATCATGGCAAAACCCAGGAGTTATGCTTTTTAATGCCAGGATCAGCCGATTTCTCAACTGATTATTATCACCAGGGTTTGGAGCTATGACATATCCATCACATTCCCGCAAAGTCTGGTGAAGCCAGATTCCTGTGCGTCCCTGGAATTGCATACATCTGATCATTTATCCCCATTCAATGATGGGACTCTCCATTCCATTAACAGGTCGATCTGAGCTAGATGAAATGAGAAGGTACTATCCACAGCCCTTACTTTTTCTCCCACACCTGGCTTGCAACCAGCTCAGGGAACCTGTCTTCAATCCAGCCCAAGCATCAAGCCCAAGGAGAACTGCAAAGAAATTATTGTCCTCTCTTGGGACTCTTTGCACACGTAGGTCTCTTTCATTCGTGGGTCTATATCCTTAGGACTGGGACTCTAGCTGGTTATATAAAATGTAGAATTTACAAGCCGAGGTCATTTTCCTGCACTGTGTGTTGGAAGTTTCTTACTCAATCCTCACTTCAGAGTGATTTTTTTTTCCCCTTTTTTGTCAGGGAACAGATGGACAGGGACAGGAGTTTTCCCCTATAACATCAAATAGTNTGTTGGAAGTTTCTTACTCAATCCTCACTTCAGAGTGATTTTTTTTTTCCCCTTTTTTGTCAGGGAACAGATGGACAGGGACAGGAGTTTTCCCCTATAACATCAAATAGTGCGTGTTCAACATTTGTGAAACTTGCTGTCTGGGAAACTTGATCAGACAAGTTGGAAGTAAAACCAGATATATAATAGAACAAAATTGGGCTTCTCTCATTCTCAATCATACCAGCCACAAATGTATTATGAATAGCAACTGCCCATGATCAAAAGAATATTAATTAAAGGTTGAGGAGGTCTTCATTCCCAAAATCCTACTCTTACACAACTCCTAACTTAGAAGTACGAGCAAGAAAAGAATACCCAAATCAGAGCGTATTAGTTTTATTACCACATAAAGTTCTCTAAAGTGACCTCAATATAATCATCCGGTCAACAGATGAGCCCATTCTGTAATCATCTGGAATCAACAGAGCGCCCATTCCTTCTGTAAAACGTTCTNTAATCAACAGAGAGCCCATTCCTTCTGTAAAACGTTCTGGCCGATTTGCCAGCATGCTGACCTCCTTGTGGCAAACTAGCTACCCTCTAAGTTAGGTGAATATATATACATACATATGAATATATAATATGAAGACGGGGGCCCATGAGACGCTCCATGAAATGTAGAATTTAAAAACTTAGATCATTTTCCTGCACCGGAGTTGGAAATCTGGACATATTCATTTATTCATACTGTTTAAAGTATGCACACATTATTTTATACAATTCCTTATTTTAATGGACTGTTGATTAACCGAAGGAGGATAAGCCTTGGTCTTTTTTGGATGAAAAATGAGGACGCTCATCACAATCCTTCAAAAAAAAGCCCTAGAAAATACCTGAGTTTTGTTCCAATACTCCTTCAGGGCCAGCGGGTAGAACTAAACCCTAGGTTTCTAGTAAAGGCTCCCATGGGGAGTAGCTGTTAAGTAAAGCAGGTCATTGGGAGAAACGTGGACAAGGGGTACAGAATTATCAGCCCCCATGGGGCGCCTGGGTGGCACAGCGGTTAAGCATCTGCCTTCGGCTCGGGGCGTGATCCCGGCGTTATGGGATCGAGCCCCACATCAGGCTCCTCCGCTGTGAGCCTGCCTGCTTCTTCCTCTCCCACTCCCCCTGCTTGTGTTCCCTCTCTCGCTGGCTGTCTCTATCTCTGTCGAATAAATAAAAAATAAAATCTTAAAAAAAAAAAAAAAAAAGAATTATCAGCCCCCAAATGGAGACAGGAGCAAGTTATTTCCACAGCCGGGCTCTGTGATTCAAACAGAACAGAAAATACTATGAAGTAAATTATTTGCATGTCAATGAACTAAAATGTGACTTTTATAAATGCCATCAAAATTTGAAAAAAAAATATTTGTAGTGTTTAGCTATGAACCAAAGTTTTTAAAGTAATTTTCCCCAACTTTTAACTTCTTTTTTGTTTTTTAGTTGAGAGATTTTTGCACTTGAGAAAGAAAATCCAATATACCGGATACGAGATGTCTCAAGAAATATTTCAGTCAGGCTCCACATACCCTTGGAAGCTGGAATTATTGATAAATATATCAAGAAGTGTCTTTGGTGGTCATATTATTTCTGAATCAAGCTGATGATGCTGTTTACCAAACTATTCAAATGGATTAGTTCCATGAACACAAGCCCCCTTTCTTTTCCAGATTATAGGCACCATTCCAGAATAGATTACTCTCCCCAGTCTCTCCAGAACAACATTCCCACCATCTCCCAGACCTAGTGCCTTGGGGTTAGAGAAAAGTGACAGAAACTTATTTTCTCTCTTACCTTTTCTCCCAAAAGACCTAACCTTTGACCTACCCTTGAATCCCACTCCTCTGAACACACTGGATATAGAAAGTCAATCACTTTCCCATAAATGCAACACAATAGGCTATGGGTTTTCTGAAAACACTGCGTTCATATGAAATATAACTTCATTTTTTTTCCTGTTTAGCGTGAAATCAATAATTAGCAAATTCCAGCGCCGTGTGTGGTGAGATAACACACCTCAGGAATTGCAGTCAGAAGCCTGAAATCTCGAGATTTAGTTAAGCTGTTTTACCTGCACATGGCATTGACTTTTTGACTTTGAAAAGTCTTTTGAGCTGGTTTCTTCATCCTCCAGCTGGGGGAGATGCAATCGCGAGCACACCTTGCCCACATGCGGAGAAGAGTAACTAACCTACGGAATGATTTGAGCGCTGTGGGACCACCGAGGGGTCACGTACCCACCATTTCTTTGTGGACTCCCTTTGGAAGACAAGTGGATTTGCACTTTGAGCTAGGGGCCTGCTTGATCCAAATAAATGGCGGCTTCTAGAAGCTTAGATCCTTCTCCAAGACTGCCTTGCTCCCCATTGGAAATTACAGTGCAGAAAAGACGGGCTTTCTTGATTTCCTTTGAATGGAATATTTCTATCAACCTCCACTGTCAGATGAACCCCTACTGAGCCCACAATTCACTCCCCCAATGTAATTAAAAATCATCACATCTCTGACCATCAAAACAGGGTCCAGCATGGCAAAATGACATTATGTTGCCCTTCACCGCGTATGTCTGTCTTTCACTACGCTCTGTGAATTCTAGAGGGTACAGAATGTGCTTCATTCACGTGTTATGCTTCCAAATTCAAGCACAGTACCCAGGACACAGCAGGTGTCCAATTAATTTACATGGGATGACGGGAAGGACAGACCCGCAGATGCGGCATATGAGAAAGGAACTGTATGCATATTCTTTCTACTAACAGTTCCTATTATTTACATTTGTATTTCCTTGCAATTATATTATTACAACTACATTTCATTTTATTCGAGCCTCTCCTGCCAGATAACAAGCTACTCCCTCTAAGCAATTCAGACATTTTTCTAAAGCCCTATAACTTCCTCAGCTTTTATTTCTCTGCAGTTTACTCTTCCATTTGTCCATATTTGATTTAATTCAATTTGCTGGTTCCCTCTTGCCATCTGAGTTATTCTTCAGCCGTGCTAGAAATTCAAGCCGATTTACCTCATGCAAACTCAAATCCCTCCAGCCAGCACCGTGCTGTGGGTATGCCTCACCTACACCAGACGCAAGCTTTGTCACTTCCAGGCCCCGGTACCCCAGGGACATCTCCTGCTATTGGCCAGGAAACACCCCACAGGGCAGAGCACAACTGGTATCTTGGCTTTGCAATGCAACGCAGCCCCAAGCAGCAAGGAGGTGGGAGAAGGGGCTTCCTATCTTGGTGTACAATATGGTCACAGGACCCCAATGCGACTTTGCTTGTCCCCCATGCATATCATGCTCTTTTCATATTTCAGTCACTGAGCACTAGGAAAAAAAAATACCCAATAAACTTGAACATCCCTTTATCCTTCATAACCTCTATTGTCTTCCCTTGGGACAGGTAATACCGTCCAGATCCTGTCTCCTAAATTTGACACTCATGTCCTTGACTTGAAAACAACTTCTGGATATGAATCACTCAGAATTGTGTTTCTCTCCTACAATCAACATGAATAGTGTGAGTGCTTTTTCTGGACACCTTCTCTACTTGGGGCATATTTGCTCACCAGGAGTCTTATATAGTCCAAACCAATAGATTGACCTTGGGACCACTTGGCCTGGTTGACCAGATGTTCGCAGAAATGCCTGATTCCAGGCAGCTGTCTAATGTTATTTCACAGGGCGTCTTTCAACTCTGCAGCATACCTGCCTCACTGTGGATTCCTCGCAAAGACCGGGATACTCCCGGACTTCCCAGCCTCAGAGCCCCACCCCACTGCTGACCCCTCCCTCAAGCCTCACTGTTAGAGTCCCGGGGTTCAGTGAAATGCTTCCAGACCGTGATATAAATTAGGTGCGTCACGCAAACCCGGAGCTTCCGCAAATCCCCTGCCTCCCCACACCAGGATTTCTCCACCGCAGCACTACTGGTATTTACCCCTAGATCACCATCTGCCCCGGGGGCCATCCTGGGCAGTGTGGGATATCTAGCTATGTCCCGGGCCTCTACCCATTGGATGACAATACGCCATACTTCCCTCCTGTTTTAACCACCAAAAACGTCTTGCCAAACAGCATCCCCAGAAAAAGGTGTACATCACGACCGTCTCCTGAACATTCACAAAGAACCACCAACTTGGTAAAGGCTCTGAAAAGTCCTGTAGTACAATGCAAATCCAAGGGACAGCATTTTCCAATGTACTTAGCCATTCGCCAGAGGACACAGAATTTTATCTCACAAGAGCCAGGCCTGAACATAAGAAAATTTTGGAATTACTCTTCTAGAAAATATTCTTATTAGCCCTATTTTAAGTACATGAGGCAAACACACCTGACCTAATTTAGGCACTTGTGAAAATATGCCCCACAATCAAATGTCTATTTAAAACCTCCAATTATTCACTTATGAATATGAATGCCCACCTAACAGACACATTTGGAATGGAGATGATCACTCTAAGATTATTTAATTACTATGTGATTTATGATTCATGAGCAGTTCTCTAGAAATACATATTTTTGCCAATATATAGCGCCCCAACAAGAGCGCTTTGTCACACTCTTGTACTGGTGATGCATTATTTCCTTGTACACACCTCATGTTTCGAAGGCAGTTAGTAGTTGACCATTTTTACAGGTGAAATGCCGAAAACACCAGGAGCATTAAAGTCCGTTTTGAACCCAACTCCCTGGCAAACACAGTTTTACCGGGAAAATTAAAGTCTTCTGAAGTAAGAATAGGAATATGTAATCTCGAGAACTCACGTCGTGTGAAATTCTGGTCACTGCATTCAATGTGTGGGGTTTTCTTGCCCACACACCAAGCCAATTCTCGCACACCAGCCGGGTTTCCTACAGTTCAACTCACTCTACCTGGAGGGAGAGTCAGATTCCATGGAAAGGCTCTGTCCTACAAGACTACCCTCCCCCCCACACACACAGATACACACAAACACACACTCAGACTTGAGGTCCCAATCGAAACTTCACACTGTTCCTGCGCTTCTGAGCGAAGGTCCCCACACCCACTTCCTTGGGTTCCGTTCTGTGAGCAGCTCACAGAATTCAGAGAAACAAGTTACTTACTACATCACCGGCCTATTACGAAAGGATATAACTCAGGAACAGCCAGCTGGAAAAGACGGGTAGGATCAGGTGCAGGGGAAAGGACACGGGGCTTTTGTGGTTTCTCCTGGTGCTACTGTCTTCCCAGATCTCCGCGTGTTCACCACCCCAGACACCCTCCAAACCCAGGTCTCCTGGAGGCGTTGTTACTTAAGCAAGACTGATTACATCATTAGCCAGCAGCAACTGACTCAACATCCAGCCCCGCCCTCCTCCCCAAAGGTGGGACTGAAAGTTCTGTCCCTTTTGTCCAGGCTGTCCCCGCCCCACACTCAGGTGCATTCCAAGTCACCTCATTATCATTATATTATCATTACAAAAGACACCTCTTTGCAGGAAATGCCAAGGGTTTTAGGAGCTCTGAAACCAAGACAAAGACCAAATATGTATTTCTTATTATAAATCACAACATCACATCATGCTTATAGAGGATAGGTAAAATTATCCAAACACTGAAAAATGTTCATTAAATGTTGATCTATGTCCAAGACCCACACCCACCATCTCCTGACCGGGGAGCAAAGAATTTTCTGAGAGCTTTTACAAGTCTAGCTTTGCCAAAAGAAATTTGTTTTCTTACATGTAAAACGAATATGACAATATATGTTAACCATGCTGAAATTAAAATAAAAACCTTGAAAAATTGTGTTTTCTATTATAGAACGTATACTTGCATGTTTATTGCTAAAAATGCAGAAAAACTATATATGTACAAAGAACAAAACAAAATTCATCTATCACTTTCTAGTCAAGGATAAACCATTGTTTAGAGTTGGATGTGTTTCCTGTCCATCTTTTTTACTATATGATTTGGAGATGCTTAAAGAAAAGGTTAGGCATTAGAACATGTTATTTTTCTCAAGATCCATTCTGACCTTTCGCACTCTCCAGGGATAATGGAAGCAAAGGGGTACTGGCTCCTTTGGAATTTGACCCCTAATGTGGGGTCAGCAACTTCTTCTATAAAGGACCAGACAGTAAATACTTAAGGCTTTATGGGCCATATGGTCTCTGTTGCAAACACCCATCTCCGCCCTTGCAACACCAAGTATGGCCGTTGCTCTGTTCCAATAAAACTTTATTTATAAAAGCAGGTTGGGGGACAGGACTTGGCCTCTGAGCTGTAATTTGCCCCCACCTGTCCTACAGTGTCAAATGTTGATGAGGAACACACAACAGAATTTCAGAAAAATAAAACAGCACTTGTATCTAACTGCTGGAACAGTTCCTGTTCTATGGTAAGGAAAAAAAAAAAAAAAAAAAAACCCCAAGGNAGGTAAAACTCCATCCAAGTATGTGACTAAATAATCATTTGTTAAAACTTTTTATCAGGGAAAAATAGAGCACCTCTGAATTCTTTTCAAATCGAAGGTCTGTCATTGCTTTTGGCCCACGCTTCACAAAACGTTGTTTTATTCTCATGCAACCTGCTCACTGGAGTATTGATTACATTATAATCCCTCTGATTCAGCGTTTTCTGGCTGCTTTCCAAGTTATAACCATTTCTGCCACTACATAAATCTCCTCGATAATTTTCCCCAAATTAAGTCCCCTCTGTCTATTCTGATCAACCAATTTCCCCCCTACAAACTCCAGATTCGTTCGGCCACACATGGCTGATGGAATCTGTTTTTAAAAGGACATTCTGTGATTAGGCAATTTTCTTCAAGGATGATTGCTGAGAAAACCATCACCAGTAATGCTATTTTCCAGGCAAGAAATATTTGAGATGGAGATGGGTTTCTCTCTTTCTTTCTTTCCTTCCCTCCCACCATCCCTCCTTCCTTCCTTTTCTCCTTCTTTTTTTTCCCCATAAAGTCTTCATTTTGCCACACATTACATTGCTCTACAATCTACAGGCAGATTTTCCATTCAATAAATACCAAACATCCACTACAGCCCACGTTGTTACAGCTCTGCCATGTTCCCAGCACATCCTTTTGCCAGTTCTTTGTGCCCGACACTTACTTTTGGGGTGTTTACGTCCAGCACTGGCCTCAGGGGACCGACTGTGTTTGGGTTAACAGAACAGAGAAGGACTGGGAGCCCCAATGCCCTCCTCACTTTGCATCTCCATCATATCCAGCCCCCCCCCATTCCAAATTGTAGCCAGCACCTGCATGCGAGGTAAACATGAATGCCCAGCTCTCAGGCCTTCAGGCAAAACAAAAACAAAGCCTCTAAGGCATTGTTTATGTTCCAAGGCCCTCCAGAAATCAGGTTGAAGCTGGGATTTTGCAGAATCACCATTTGGGTCCTGCGTTCTCACTCCTTGGCTGGCTTTCCTTCCCTGGGTCCCAAGAATCCTAGCCCAGGGTATGCCTATGGAGAAATCAGAGCTGTCTCAGGCTATAGTCAGCACTATGCCAGTTATCAGGAATGTTTCTTCACCTCTAACTACTCAGGGCCCATGCTCACGTAGTCGGAGAGCACCACCTGGCACAAATATCTTGAGCCAATGCACCAAACATCTGCAGGAAGAGAATTTAAAAAATACATATGCACGGAAAAACTAGGTCTGTAGTCATTTACATTCTCTCTGGTCTTCCCAATGGCTACAGGCCATCTCATGCTTGGGGTAATGTGGGTCTCCCACAAGGCATCCTAAGAATTGTCTGACACCTAAACTAACCAAAGTATTCCTTAAGCGCAGGATATCTCTATCTGGTTCCATCCAGTGATTGAGATCACAAAAAGAGTAGGGCTTCCATTGATTAATATGACCCCCTCTGCTCTCAGATCAATACAGTCTGAACTGGCTCCAAAATACAATTTTTATCTATTTACCCGTCATCGATCAGACCCTGGTCAACGGATTCAGAACGATACGGAATAATTTATGAAACAAAATGTCAGCGTCCACGACAGCCACGAGAAAGAAAGTCACACAGTTCAGCTTAGCCCACCTTGGCCACTTAGGATGTGCCTGGGAAACAAGGCATATTATCACACGGTAATTTCCGTTGGAATTAGAGAAAAGTGATTTAAGACAAGTCCCAGCCAGGCTTCAGTATAACCGTCCTAAACCCTTCAACAGGAGGGATTTGCATGTGGAATTAGCTGGAAGCCTTCCTCCCTCCTAGCTCACTGCTGGGGAGCTCTAATTGCTTGCATAATGGCAAGTGGCTGATATCAAAATGCTTTCCCTGTATTAGACTTTGTTTCACATCTATGTGCGCTTCCGTTCAGGCTGTTAATGATACTTCCGAGTTACACTGATTATCTTCACTTTTATTAGCGATTAAGCCTGAGCCTCTTATGTACATTTTATTTTCCATTCTTCAACTCTGATGACACATCTTGCATACTAATTATCTGACTGGATGGGTATTAAATACTTCAGAAGCCAGATGGTTGTGAAGGTTGTGCTATTTTGAAAGGAAATGTAATCCACTGTACCTGAATGTGGGGGGAAAAAACAACACTTTAAAACTTCGACAAGAAAATATATTAAAATGTGGTTATGACTTTGAGTAAAGTTCTCTTAACTGGTACAAAGAATATAAATCAAGAAGGAAATGACTGATGCGTTGATAACATCAAAATTATACAACAAATTCTGCAGCCTTAACGGCCAATAATAAACAAAACACATAAAACACAGCTGATATTGTTTTTTGTACATAAAACTGATGAAAGTTTTATATCCATAATATATAATTAAGATTCATATTATATAAATATGTATATTTTAGAATACGTATTATATAAATATATGTAAGATATTTTATATCAATAACATATGCATATATCTGTATGTGTGTGTAAGCGTCAATAAAAAACCAAAACCAAAGAAGAAAAACTGGCAAAGAATATAAACAGGAAATTCTCAGAAAAGGATATGGCTAATAAATATAGGAAAAGGTGTTTGAGTGCGCCAGCAATCACAGCAATGTAAATTAAATACCAGTGAGGTGTTATTTCACAACAAGATCAACAAATATTAAGAAGTCTGCCAAAGCCAATTGTTAGAAGTTGGTTCAAACTCCACATTGTAGAGCCAGCAATTCCATTCCTAATTACATATTTTAAAGAACCACTCATATCTGTGTTCAAAACATCATGCATAAGCGTCTTCCTTAAGCATTTCCTAGAAGCAGAACACTGGAAACAATTTAACTTTCCATCAGTAGAGAAACAAAGTCCTATGTTGGATATTCAAGCAATGAAAGAATTATCTAGCAGATCCAACGAATCAACTAGAGATACAGCAACATGCAAAAATGTCTAACACAAATGGGGGGAGCAGAGACCCTAAGTACCAGAAGGATACGCACAATATGATACCATGTATGTAAAGCTTTACATCCTGCAGAGCGAGTTGACATATTATTTCTGAGAAGAGGTGACCCACAGCAACATTTTAAAGACAAATAATGAAAAATAAATGCCAAATTTTGGATTTGAATTTTTCTGGGGGGAAGGCAGGATGGGAATGAATGGAGAAAGCATACAAAGAATATGTCAAGTCTGTCTGTAACTTTCTACTATTAAAAATAATAGACATTCATAGATGAATGGATGGATGGATGGATGGATGGACGGATGGATGGAATTGATACACAGATAGATGACAGACAACTGACATGAGACTACCAATAAGTCTCTGAGAAAAACTATCCAACATACATTAGTCATTAGGTATAACTTTATGCCAGACATGATTTATTTAGTGAAAACAAGAAAGACACATTATTTTCTGAAGGCAAGTGATATGTATCTAAACTGCCCATGCCGTGGATTGGCAATGAACTGCCCACCAGCCCCCAGATTTTGCACCACTTCTGTCCAGTGAAATGTGATCTGAGTAGACACACATTCACTTTAGGTCCCTTTAAGGTGGAAATGACTGGAAACTTGACTCTGACACTAAAGTTAAAGATGAAATCCCAATGAAACCAAAGCCAGCATTTTCTTCTGAGTCCTGTGAGCACTACATTGCATCGTTAGTGTGGATGTGAGAGCCTTGCGTAAGGGTTTCACTTAGAACTCGGGTTCTGGGGTTTATTTTCATACACGATTCGGAGTGTGGACAGGATCGTATGCCAGTATTTTGTTTTCTGTTTGGATTCACAAGGTCATTTCAAGTAACAGGAGTCCTATCGGGCTTCTATTAAAGTAAATACGACTTGGACACATACATACAGAGAAATTTGCGGAAGAGTGGTTCTCAAAAGAGAAGAAGCAATTAACTTCCTGCTCTGGAAGGAAGTCTTTGCAAATTATTTTCAGGAATTGTAATAAGAAGGTCAGTTAAGTCTCAGGTATTAAGAGAATTCAAATCCTGTAATGTTTAATTTCTATGAATCTCATCAACAGTCGCGGAATTATTAACCTGATAGTAAATATCCTAGAGTTATAACAAGTTGGTATATTTGAACTCACACTTGCCTGAATTTAAACAGTTCCAAGAAGTTACTTCACCCAAAACAGCACAGAGCTGCAGATATAGGGAGCTGATTCATAATCACAGCTGATTCTATTAAAGAAATTGTGTTTCCATCCTGAGCTATTGGCCTACGACCCTCTATGTACACACAATTTGAGTGTCATATCCTATTTAGATGACCAACATTCTGACTGACATACACAATGCTTTGTGTCACTCATAAAGGTTGATATCATTCACTCTTAATTCTAAGGCTTAATGAATCTTCAAGATGTGAGTCATGCAGAATAAAGGGAGCAAAATGAAAACAAAGCACGCAGCATCCAGGTCACGGTTTGGTGGACCATATTACGTGGAAGAAAAAAGAACATTCCGAATGAGACATAAATGAGAGCTTGGTGCCTGGAACCAGCATCAATGGTCATTTTGTTGGATACCGTTTATCATATAAGCATTGGAATATCAGGAATAAAACACAGAGATACCCAGTCCTCTCGCACAATACAGGTCGTATGCACAGACACCTATATTGTTTTGTGGGCAAAAACCTCAGTGTTGTTCTGCTTCTGGTATACTCACTAGAAGATTCTAAAGAAAGGTCATAAAACCAAGCACCTCTTTGAGGGTCAAGGAGTCCAATTAATAGCATCTCTCTGCCCCATCGAAGCTCTAAAGTAATCAGGAAAAAATGGTTTATGGAGACAAAACTGTCCATCTTCTCAACATCAATATAGCAGAGACTGGAGAAGGTTGCTTTGGTCAGGCGCAATCTCAGGGCCGACCCCAAAATCACACTCATGCATTCCGTTCCAGACGGCACTGGATGGAAGTAGGCTTCCCTTAGGACTGCGCCCTTAGGACTCCCAATATGGAAAAGCAGACAAGATGGACTGTCCCACAGGCTGCTGACTCCCAGAAGAAAGGGAAAAAGATGCAGCTGGTGGAAAGCATGCCTCTGACAACTCAGACAAGGCATTCCACTCCCCGTGGGGATCGGGTGGGGGCAGGGAGTAAGCGAAAGGCAAGAATTGTTGCAAGATCCACAGCCACCACCGGAAGGACACACCAGGCAAGGAGAAGCATCCCCTCTTTCCTCAAATTAGGAGGCAGAAAATTATTTATGCGAGGGCTTGAAATCCATGGTACTCAACATGACATCCGTCACACAGGTATTTGTTCCAACACCCACCATGTGCCATGTACATAAACGCACAAAGTGTGCACTCCCGTGTTCATACTCACTGGAGGATGTGGGTCTCATTGGTACATGACATAGCAAGGATTTCTTTATGCCCATTGGGCACTCATAGAACAAGAACAGTTTACAGCCAATTAAACAGAGATCATGATAGCTAAACAAGATTTAGACATAGATTTTACCCATGAAATGAAGCAGCAGGAACCAGCCTTGACAAAGCTGCGTGGGAACCTTAGGCCACTCCACATGGTACAAGAACCACAATGAATTTAGAGCTACCCAATGCATGGTCTCATGTTCTGATGATGGAAGCAAGGGAGGGAAAGAGGAAGGAAGGAAGACGGAAGGAAACAGAATAACACAAAGGCTTGTATGTCTACCTTGCTCACAACGCCAACATGGGTGAAACTGACTTCTCCCAACAGTTTTCAGGTTTTACCAACCATGGCCAACAGTTAACAGAGACGCTGTGTAAGAAACGTGGAGAAAGAACTTATTCTAAGCCAGAAATATTTGAAGAGTTAGTGAATGGAAAATTAAAATATGAAAATATGATTTACAACACCGATATTACTCATTGAAGAGGTAATGTTCTGAGCTATCGGATTAATCACCACTATTACTGGAACACAGAGAGGAAATCAGTGGGCTATAAAGATATCTTTGTCTATAAAGAATAATGCTGCTAAATTTTTGTAAAACATTAAATTAAAAATAACTTATGTGTATCTCTACGTATTTGCAATGTAATTTTAAAGTCAGTAGGCTCTATAAATTTTAATTTGTTAGAGACGCATAGCCCTTTCTACACGAATAATTTTATGAAATCTTTTCTGCCTACCTCTAGTTACACAGGTAAGATAAAATGATTTTCTTTTCGTTATATACATCAGTAAATTTAAATCCAAGCAAACTTCCTCTGAGAAGAAAATTCTGGTATTAATTTTTCTTCAGTTTTATAAATATCCTTTTGTATCTTTAGGTATAACTACTGCTTTGCATGTAAAGCTCTAGTATTAAGGAAAGGAGAAGAAATTATAGGGGGAAAAATCCAATAACTACATGGTATACTGTTACCTAATTGATTATAAAACTTAGGGACATTAGTTAACACTTTTTAAACCTGAGGAGCTCCATTTCCAGCATAATGGCCAGCTGGATGTTGCAGCAACCCCATCCAGTACAGAAATTAGAAAATGACAGATAAAATGTAAGCTTTTTTTTTTTTTTTTTTTTAAGCAGATTTGTGCTGGTGACTGAGAATCAGCTACTATGAAAGACAAATCCCTGAGGTGAGATAGCACGGAGGAGTGCTAGCCCTGAAGATCCTTTCCAGTCCCTTGCCACCATGAACCAGTCATTGAAGGGCTCTACATGCTGAAGACAGCAGTCCAAAGTTTTGGTCTGAAAAATGAAAGCTCTGTTTGAAACTCTTGCATGAATGGGAAGACTCGGGTTACCAAGCTTTGTCCTATCCCCAAACTGGTATATCAATTTAATTAAATCCCAGTTGAAAAAAAAACCATACCGACTTTCATGGAAAGTGAGAAGCTGGTTCTAAAATTTATATGGAAATTCAAAGGACCTAGCAGAGCCAAGACATTCTTGAAAAAGAGCAAAATTGGAAGACACGCACTACCACATTTGGAGACTCAGAATTGTGGACGTAAACAAAGACATCCCACACTCCAAATGAGAACAAGCAGAAACTCTTCAGTCAGTCAAGGAAGCTGGAGGCAGGCCAGGTAGAAGCAAGATACCGTACGTGATTGGTTTGGCACGGCTGTCTTTATCGGGTTCGTTCTGAGTTGCAAGAAAGGGAAAAATTAGGGCAACTGGTAGACAGTGACCAGGTCCTGAGCATTCCAGGCCAACTGCTGCAGAGACGGGGGTTTGGCTTCTGGACTGGTCCAAGTTCTATTTTCGTATTTGATCTGGACGTTGTCCATGTGATATTCTGTCTCTCAATATAAAGCTACTCATTTACAGGTATGGTCATAGCTCAAGAACAGGCAGAACCAAAGAGAGTCCTGAAAGAGACCCACACTTGATTTATTTATCTTTTTTAATGAATAATTGTTTCTCTTTTTATTTTTAAGATTTTATTTATTTATTTGACAGAGAGAGAGAGTAGCAGAGGGAGAGGGAAAAGCAGACTCCCCACTAAGCAGGGAGCCCAACGTGGGGCTCAATCCCAGGACCCCAGGATCATGACCTGAGCCCAATGCAGACATTTAACTCGGTAAGCCACCTAGGTGTCCCCCACACACTTGATTTAGGGCAAAACTGTGAAGGCAATTCAGGTGGGGGAAAGATGGTCTTACAGGGAGTGGGATCAGCTGGAGATTCTCACGGGGAAAAACTCTGATTAATATCAAATTTTAAAAAGCTAAATATGCATATTAAAGGAATAAAAACAGACTGAACAACTTCCAACTATGCCGACAAAATGGGAAGGGGATCAGAATATGGTACCCTAAAATACACCACTTTGGCATGGAAATCGTTTTGAGCTACAGGTACTGAGAATTAACAAATGCGGGAAGAGTTATCTGCCACCTAGGGTCTGCCTAAAAGCAGGGAGTACGTGGACACTCACCATACCTGCCCACCCGGGACAGCAGCATTTCTTATCAGCAGAGGGGGGTGGCTACCACGGTGAATTTGCACAAACAGACCTTAGTAAAAGAGCCTCTATCTTGCACTGGTTGCCCCCCACCCATTTCCTAGTCCCTTTCACACAATTTATCACCCCTTGAAGCCCAAAGGGTATATAGTCTTTGTTAAAGGGGGATATAAGCCCCTGAGTGAAATAATTTGTGTTTTCCTACCTTTCTGAGCACATAGAAATTAATAAAGGCTGTGCCTTTTCTCCTGTTCACCTTCCTTTTGTTATTTTAACTCTCACACGCCTGGTGTTCGCTTTGGCAGCACATACACTAATTCTCAGACGCCCACGTAAGGAACCTGAGAGGCGAGACGAGGAATTTTTCTTCCCCGACAAATGAAGTCAGGAAAGAAAATTAAACCTGGGGCCCCGTTTGAGCGCAGTTCAGATTTGTATTTTCTTTCCTGTGCATCGATGAATGCAAAATTCATGGTCTAAAATTTAAAAAAAGTCTAAGGGACCCATGTTAATGAGCTGAATCTAATTATTAGCGGTGCAAAATAACAATAGCAATCTCTAATGGGATACAATGGCCTGGCTTTTTAAAGACAGGCAATAAAAGAAGGTTAATCTGTGAATAGAGTCCTAGTTTGCAGGAGTGTCAACTGTTCTTTCAAATAATGACCTCAAAATGAGTTTGCTCTTCACCAAATTTACTCTGCATAAGCATCAGGATACGGGAGAGAGGATAAGTTCTGAAGCTTAGATTCAGCAGTTAAAAGGTGGAAAGTGTTTGAATAAAGTGGCGTGAGTTAATGGGATAATCACTGCGGTGTGCTCCCACTGCAGCCGCCTCAAAGCTTCCTGTTGCACGCCCATCCATGGCTGGCCACACGAGCACCTGCCGAGCAGAGCCTCACAGAAGAAATGGGCCATGGTCCCAGCTAAGTGGAATCTAAGGGATGCAGAGCCCCCAGAAGGGTGTGTTATGCTAGGGGATATTAAGAAATTCATATCATTAAGAAATGACAGTCTCAGGATTGGCAGGTCAGAAGGGAAAAGGATGATGGCTGATTGTTTCTTTATTTGGGGGCAGACATGGGCACACCTCCCAGACGTCTTCTTGCTTTAACAACTGGGATAGTTAGATCTTCCATACACCTACATCCACGCATGCAAAAAAAGGCTTGCACACGCACATTCGTGCACACCTAGGTCACCACGGTTCTTCAAGAGCACATTCTGGCAGAAGGACCTTATTTACTTTTACAGCCCTATAAAGAATTCTAAGAACGTACTTGCTGTCATACTCAGGAAAGCTGAGTAAGAAACAATCCAAGCCTGACAGAAATGCAATCATTGTTTCAAATGAAACACTTAAGGGCAAGTTGAGGCCTCTAAGTCCTAGGACAAGTTCTGCTCTAACTAGGGAGTCAGCTGCCATCTCATGGGTTTGGCAGAGACATGTATCTCGAAGAGAGAAGGGAAAAAAACAACTTACAACTTTTCTAAAGTAAATGTTCTAAGCAAAGGGGGAACATCTCATCCCTTATTCTTATCAAAGAGAATTAAGCCTCTTTTTTTTAATTTGTATTTGTTCTTACAGCACCTGGTCAACCTGAACCTCACAGAGGAAGCGTCTGAGGGGCTTCATACCTCTGTTAGAAGTCTTCTGTTACTGCTCAAAAGGCCCTCACATTTTCCAAAATGAATGCAGTCGTGCTCAGTGCTGAGATGGTCTTTGGAAACCCGACTGGACAAGGGAGAAAAATATTTTAACTCCGTCAATCAAATTTAATGGCGTATAAAAAAAACCCAGGCCATTCTTTGGCTCTATATGTGGTTCACCCCCTGTAGGATGGAAGGGGGAGAGGGGTGTAAGGGAGAGGAGCGGGGTTTGTGTCTGCTCCTTCTCCAAACCTTTGGATGTCAACAGACACGCATCATCCAACGTGGCCCAGACATTACAATGGTGTCAGGCTACAGGCATACCAATGTAGGAATTGATTTCAGAATTATTTGACAAAAGGAGCAAGCGGGAGAAATTAAAACTTACGGCTTCTCTCATGATTTAATAAGCACATCATTTATGCCATGCTCTGCCCAACACATTATCCTCCAAATTCAGATCCTGAGCGCTGTAACCAGAGATGGAAAATCAGAGAAGCACCTGCTGCTTTCAGCTAGGCTCCATCTGCTCTGTCATATAAAACACTTTCTATTTTGTCACAAATAATCTTCTGAGTCAACCCGCACTTTGTAATCGTGACAGGAGAAGCCGTGCTGAGAGGTAGGGTCAGAGGCCAGCATGTGGCCTATGGCTTACTGAAAATCCATACGAAGGATGAAGAAAACCGTCTCCTCAGATTTCTGGGGTCTCAAAGCCAACACAGCCGTGTCTGCTTGTTGATGTCCATGCTGACCACTGGTTCCACTTCTTTCCTTTGTTTTCTGGTTCTCACCATAGTTATGTAGAACTTCGGGGCGGAGTGCATGGCCCAGGACCTGTGCTGTCAGTCACACAGGACCCCATGCTTGGTTTCATGCTCTGGCGTCATCACTGAAATTCTTGATAATTTTTTCTTTGTACTCGTGTCTTGTAAGTGAAATGCAATGGGAGAATGGAGCATATATGTGAGAAGAAGTGGTGCACACAAAATGTGTGTTCAGTGTTCCCCGCCGCCCTGTTCCTGTACAGCACATGCAGGGTTCCAAGAGCACCGAGTTCTGGGGGACCCCCAACGAGTGGGGGATCTGTGAGGCTCAGAGTGAGGACAAGGTCAGTATGTCACGTCTATAATGAGTGAGTCTGAATGCTAACAGCTCAGACAGGCTATGCCTTACATTTGAACCACAGTGTGCTTCAGATGCAAAAAGAAGGGAAGGCAATGATATTCTACAGAAACACAACAATGGAAACCTACCATAACCTTCCTTGTGGTATCTCCCAGTCACTCAGGCTGAAACTGATCACACAGCAGGAAACACAAAGCTAGGTGAGCCCAGAATTATTTTCCTATTCTGTCCTTCCTCCTCATCAGCAAACCAATGGTGGAGAGTATTGGCAGAAGGTGCAAACAGAAAGCAGCAAGATAAAAACAGCTGACTTCGTTTTGTGTAGTGTTTCCCCTGTTCTGGTGAGAACAAGATATATATGCATATACTAGCTATGAAATACAATTTGGGTAATTTCAGTGGTTCCCTATATAAGTTAAATGCTCTTATGTTTGCAGTTAAAACTGGCGTTGCACAATAGAAAGATGGATGGTAATACCCAAGCTAATAATTTAAAATTTTAATTTTCGTTTACTTAGAACAACATGAAAGAGCAAATACTAAACACGATGGCAAGGCAAGAGACAGAGTGTGGAAGACGGGGAACTGCTTTTCACCTTGTTACTTTGACAGCATGTTTTTCCTACTTTTTGAATACGGGGCCTCACATTTTCATTTTGTAGTGGACTCCACAAGTTACATAGCCAACTCTGTCTGGATCTGTACTCTTTATACATTCAACCCATATTTCTAGAAGAATTTAGATGTTATAAAGAAAATTCTGCCATCATCTCCATGGACAGCTTTTGTTTTTTAAGTCCTCTCTACACCCAACGTGGGGCTCGAACCCATGACCCAGAGATCAACACTCGCGTGTCTACCGACAGAGCCAGCCAGGTGGCTGCTCACTGGTAACTTTTATTTTTTTCACTTTGATATTCAAAACCATCTTACTAGCAGACGTTGTGCAGTACATTTTGGGACATTTTAGAATCAATCACTTTAACAAGTAGACTTGAAAGGTGAACTGGCGATCTTGCTTTGAGGGAGTCAGTCTTACAGGAAAGTACATATTTGCTCGAACAGTAATTGCCTCTATATCGTTTCCCCATTGGAAAGCTAGCATGGATACTTGATAGAATCTTTGCCAGTTACTGATACTGGGCTTGCTCTAAGTCAGCAGTTCTCAACTGTGCTGCTGCACAGGAAAACGACCTGGGTAGCATCTACAGAAAAACAACAAACAAAAACCAAAACCAGACCCAACGCCTCACCGCACACAGGGCTCTGCAGGAGTCCAAAACAGAATCAAAGTCAAGACAGGCTGCCTAAATCTAAGACAGTGCTTTGCAACTCTGCCTGTGCACAAAATCCATGAACACCTTGCTGAAATTCCAGACTCGTAAACAAACGAACTGAGTCCTCAAGGGTAGAAATCATGCACATTTCAAAAGCACTCCCAGGTAATTCTTACGATCAGGATCATTTAGAAAGTACTGTTACATCATCACAGAAGCGGCACCACACCTCCTGGGTTGTGTTCTGCTGCTGAGAAGGGAGTCTCAGGTCCTTCCCACACACAAGACAAGGCAATGACAAAGGCTGTGGATTCCAGGAGTTCAGAACATTAGGAGCTCGCTTGGAGTCTAACAAAAGGCTGAACGGTGCACACACTAAGGCATACATGGAATCTAGCAGGAGAACCGGTAGGTGGGTGTGCCTGGCATCCCATGTTACCATCATATGACCTTGACAACCCCTTTGCTTCACCGGTCCTCAGTTTTACAGATCTGTACAATGGGGTTAAAAATGATATATACTTTAGAGTGCTGTTGACATGGTCGCCTGAACGACTACATGCAATGAGGCTGGCAAAAGGGGCAGCCCATGTTAATAGTTCCATAAATAAGAGGCTAGTGTTATATATCCATAAGACGCTGGGGATGCCATATTCCAAGGTTCATTCTCGCTTTTGTCCCACGTTCGTGTACAAGAAAACATGTGATCTCGTACACTGGGCCAGTGAGACAGCGGCATAGCAAAGAGAAGCCTGTTTGACCCTCTTAAATGTGTGCTCATAAAAGCTGGGTGCAAAACGAACAGCAGTTTGCTTTGATCACATCTTTGCTATGGTGGCTCAGGATGGATCTATACACACTTCGATGTGTCCTCATAAATGCTCGCTGCAAATTGAATAGCACTGTGCTTCCACGGCACCTTTGCTATTGGGGTTCAAAACGCCCTCATTCACACATTCATTGAGCATGGACTGTGTAAGGCAGTGTTTCGTCCTGAGCAGATAACCCCACTGCCCAAAGCAACACAGCGTACCCACATAACTGTAATGGAAGGAAGACTGTAATCAACTGTTCAAGAAAGTGACAAGCAAAACGCTATGGCAGCTCATAGGGGAGAAAATCACTTCAGGCCCCAAATCCCACGTAGATGGCATCTAAGGAAAGAGCAGTAAATAAAATATATCACTATTGGAAAGTCTTTAAGAAGCAAGTTATTCCAATATTGATGGGTGACTGCATTTTCGGCCCAAAGAAGGGAAGCTCTGGCTGTTCTGCAGAATGATATTGGCCTCTTCCACGGTATTGCTCAGGACCGGGGCTTTGCATCCGTTAGAGCCCTTCCGCAGTGATGGGTTAGACCCCCTTCCACTCGCAATTTGGTTTAGAGGTCAAGATCCATAACAGCACAAGCATCATACATATATGAAAAGATTTATAACTCCCATGAGGAGGCTTTCTGGGGGACAACAGGGCAGGTTCCCAAACTAGTCCAAAATGGCGGTAGAAAGCGTGGAAAGAGACAGCTGCGCTGTCATGGTGGTCAGGGCATGGAGATGGTCTGAGGGTTCCTGAACACAGGTGGGGGCTTGCACAGCTTAAACCTCCCACCCTGGCCAAAGGAGGGTGCACCTAGGGGTTCTTATCATTTTGTTTGCATGTAGGACAGAGAGGGAGGAGTTTTGCTTGAAAGCTGTCATCAGGCAAATGTCAAAAATGGAGACGGACCGTTTACTATACTATCTTATTTACGCATGTTAAGTAACCAGATCATTAGAATTCATCTATTTGCCCAAGATAATGAGCCAAACCAAGAATTTCAGAAGCAGCAAGAATCCAGGCTTCACTTCACTACCCGTGCTCCAGGTTAAGCTTGTGCCTGCTTTCCATGCAGAACAGATAATGAGAATAACGAAGAGTCTTCCCCTGCACGTGACCTCCTGAAATGCATACTCAAGGGTGGAGGGGGGGATCACAACCCCTCTTGATCACATCAGAGAAGATGAGTGGAGAGACCAAAAGTCTGGGGAAAAGGGCTCAGCTGTTACAAGATATAAATCATCATTCCCTCTTTTCTGTTGTTATACCTCAAGGTGAAACACAAATATTCTATGCAAGGATTTCTCCAAATAAATGGCATTTTTATGCCTCAAATTAAACACAAGTATTGTTTGCAAGGATTCTTTGTTTAAAATGGCATTTTTATGTCAGGGTTATGAATTCCACATCTCTAGGGGACACAGCTTAGGGCTCTCTGTTATGACAGTATTATTATTTAAGAACCAGCGATCAGAATCATCCCTTCCTCTTCAGAGAGCTGGATCTCTTAGCAGACTGTGAAGAATGACACAAGTTTTCAGACATGAGGGTCCTCCACTGAAGAGTCTGTCTTTTAGGAAAAGTAAATAACAATCAAGGAGGATGGCCAAGGACTTAGCTCTCTGGGGTGCCTCTTACCACCAGTTAGCCATGCCTTTTAATATGGGGATGAGAAAGTTTCAATTCCCATTCTCCAGAATCCACTTCTCAGTAGCCAAACCCAATTAGCCAACATAAGGGATAGAGACATCACACAGCAGATATTCTCTCTTGTAATTAAATCTCCTTTTAAAGTTTGCAAGTGACCCTTTGAAGAAACCTGAAAGGAAAAAAAAAAAAAAAAAGAAAGTTAGCAGGCAATGCTTCCACTGTATGAAAAGTTGTTTTATCTGATATGCTTTTTCTAGCAAACATGAACTCACGAATCTAACAGGCATCTATTCTGTGCTGGGCCCTGGGTCAGGCATGGAAAAAACACTGACAAATAACCAGAAACGTAAAGTAAGTTCACGGTGTTAAGGCATACGTGGACCAACAATAATATGCGTGGTGTAAAATGAGCAGAAGTAATGTCAGACTAAATCAGGGATAAAATTCAACTCATTCTTTGATACTGACCTTGTAGGGTGGTACCATCCTGTGGGTTCAATTTGCATTCTCCTGATGATGAACGAATTTGGGAAGCTTTAAATATGCATCTTGGTTATTCAGATGGTGTCTTCTCAAAGTCCCTAATCGGTCCATCTTTTCGATTGTGTTTTCTGCATATCTGGTATTGATTTAAAGGTGTTCTTTCTGGGGCGCCTGGGTGGCACAGCGGTTAAGCGTCTGCCTTCGGCTCAGGGCGTGATCCCGGTGTTCTGGGATCGAGCCCCACATCAGGCTCCTCTGCTATGAGCCTGCTTCTTCCTCTCCCACTCCCCCTGCTTGTGTTCCCTCTCTCGCTGGCTGTCTCTTATCTCTGTCGAATAAATAAATAAAATCTTTAAAAAAAAAATAAAGGTGTTCTTTCTATATGCAGCATAAAACTCTTTTCTCTGTTACATTTGTCACAACGACCTTCTCCAATGCCCTAACTGACCTTTTTATTCTGTGATTGTGGTAGGATTTACATTTCCCTGTGGACCACACCTCCCGCCCTGAGGCACTCAAAAGCACACATTTTAGTCCTAGTGTTTACTGAATGCATCCACTCTAGCTTCCCACAAGCTGAATCTTGAGTAGTTGCTCATATGCTTAAATCATCATACTTAGAGCACAATCTTCACCACAACAGGACTGTCCTCTTCATCACAGTAAGAGCATAATAACACTTGGTTTTTATTTCTACAAATGCGAGGATTTAAGCGACACCATTTGTTTACTGTAAAAAAAAAAATCAGCAGGAAGTTTACAACATTTGAAACCACAGAATAATTACATATTCAAGAAACACCCTCTGGATGCAATAGAGGGAGTTTCTGTTCAATAGATTAATCCCCAATTTACCTGTATTAGTGATTCAATTTACACACGTTGAGCTCCATTCCGTTTGTTTTTATTCTGACATCCATCTGGGTTTGCCTCTGGGAAACTTTAATTAGGGATATGTTGTCTCTTAAAAAGCTAGATCAAAGCCGCCTGTTAGCTTCATCTTTGACAATCAGGATGCTTGAAAGACCTGTGCGTAGGGAAAGTGCTTAGTGAGAGCAGTAGTTAGCAGAGAAAACAACAACTCAGGGTGGAGAAACGTGGGCTGATAGCATCTCGTGTAGGGTAAACACAGGGGCTGAGAACAGGGCCGTGGCTGAGATCAAGGATCTTGGAGACAGAGCCTGATGGACAGTCCTGTAAAGACGAGATAACCCAGATTAGAGGGAAGACAGATTGATTATTAACATGCCCATTGCGTCCCCAGACCAGCTGTCAAAGATAAATGATCACCGGGGGGTGGGGGGGGTTTTAAGGACTTGACAAAGTGAGTGCAGAGGGAGTGGCTGGATTCAGAGGATAATACACTACAGCCGCCGCAGGAGGTATACAGAGAGACACTTCAGGAAGCCCCAAGGTGTTCGTGATGAAAGCGAGGATATTAAGGTTGTTTTATGAATGTCTAATACCCTCCAACTTCTGATGTTGGCATAAGTTTTCCGCAGCAGCTGCTGCCCTGTCCTGCCTGGGTTACCGTTCACACACAAAACTGACTTTGCAACTGAAAATGCCAAGATCCGGGCTGAAGTCATTTCGGTTCCCAGGAACGTCCTGTCAACATCGCATTAACACAAGATTCGCCAGCAACGAAACAGACCGGGACAATTACATGTATTTACAAGGCTTCCGGTAGATAAAGATGCAGAAATGTTCCATAGACTAGTGTTTCCTTGGTGGTGTCGCTAAGAGGTCGATTTTATCTCAGTAATTTTTGGAAACCTCTCATCATGTGGCTAAATAAGACATAAGTTCTCATCTTCACTGGCTCTCTGAACGGAGACAGGTACCATCTGCGTGCACATGAAATGACCGGGGCATCTTGTCCAAACACAGATTTTGAATCAGCATGTCCGTGTGTGGCCCAAAGTTCCGCATTTCTAACAAACTCTCCTGTGATACTTATGCCGCCAGGCTGCAGACCGTATTTTGTGCAATAAGGGGCAAAATCACCTGAGGCCAATAGGCAGTGCCCCAAAATTATGGCGAGATGCACCTGCATTAGTTTTCTATTGGGGCTGTAACAAATCACCAGAGATCAAGCAGCCTGCAACAACATCCATTTACTAGCTCAGCGTCCTGCGTTTCTGGACTGTAGCTGGCTCTCGAAAGTTCTCTCTTGAGGGTACCCCAAGGATGAAGTGAAGGTGTCACCCAGGCTGGGTTGACGCCCCCAACCTTCATTTCTGGCCATTTCTGAGCAACTCTAGGCAGAGCTTCCATTTCCTGCTCTCACCTACACCCAGGTATCTCAACTCTTCGCTCTTGCAAGTGGACCCCCCCTCCTGTTGAGGGCATAGGGAGGTACTCAGAGAGAAGAGCTAGTCTGAGCAACAAATAAAAATAGACTAAAACGGAATTCTTCATAATAGCTTTCCAAAAGACTTGCAATTATATGGTAGTGCGTGTTTCTTAACTTATGTGTACTTGACTTATTCTCTGATGTCAGATTATAGTACAAGCAAAGCAATTAGCTTGAGAGGGTTTAGGAGAAAGCCCAGGAACAGAGGTAAAGAGAGAGAATTCACTCTCCAGTATTCAAACGCAAACTCCAAGTGCAACCATCCATAGTTTGTGTCCACAACAGGCATAATGATGTACAGGGAGTTTAGACTCCTGCGTCTCCGGGCTGGCTGTGTCTGCCCACCAGGGACGAGGCAGGGGCTCTGAGCTGGTTCCTGATACGTGGAGCCAAACTGGCCTTACTGGGCCCTTCAGCGAGGCCTGCTGGGTGCTCAAACAGGGCTTCCACGGTGAGGATGTGGACTGCGGGCAAGGACTCCAGCCAGCCCTGGAAGCTCTTCGACCGTCCACCTTGTTATTGCAGAACACAGCTCTGTTCTGAACTACGTCAAGTCACTTCGGACCCCACACCTAGCCACGGCTAGCAAAATACCCTTGACCCCCAAGCGTCTCACGTCGCATCCGTTTTCTTTCTTTATTAACGTTAAACAAAGACTGGTCGACCGGACGCTGAAAAGAGAGACCATCTCATTAAATGCGCAAAGAAAAAAGCGGTTGTGTGAGGCAATGGTATTTTGAGCAAACTGAGCAAGGAGGAGGAGGAAAGCCACTGGAAATATCTTGGCGTCAAAATGAGTCCTACGTTCTGCCCATATTGGCTAAATAGGCACTCGACAACGACATCTAAGCACAGGCAAGGCTCCACAGGTGACTCACAACACGGCTTCAGGACACCACGTGTTCATCTGTTTCCAGTGAGCCCGTCTACCTGGTGCAAGGTACCTGGGCCCTTCCTTGACTTCCCCCCAAGCCTGAGCGCACTGGAACTTGGTCAAAGCAACGCATGAACGAATATGGCCCTTATTCTTGCTCACAGCCTTTGTATCTGTGTCCTATCTCTTGTTCTCCTCTAATTTCTCACGTCCTTGTTCATCTCTCTACCTTCACGGTTACACAGGGCAGCACTTAACTCAACAGAGACATTCTTCTAAGTACCACAAAGGAGGAGACCTTCCACGATCATTTCACCACCTCCCCTCAAGATCCACTTCCCAGCAACGGGGACACAGGTAGGGCATTTCTCTCCAGAGTTCCAGGTGGATCCAAGTTCCTGGTCACCAGCCCCAGCCCCTGTTAGACCTCAGAGCTCTGAAGACAAGCCAGATCCATCAGGGAGAAGCCTTAGTGTCCTGGGACGTTTAGGGCACAGACAATGGGGAACACAATTGAGGGGGTGGTGATAGAAAAGAGAAAATCTGCCAGCATCATAATCTCGACCTTCCATAAACTATCATAAATTTACCGGTCTCTCCTAAGCTATGCAATCACTTAATTTTCATCAATGGAAGTTCTGAATCAGCTAAACTTCTTTTTTTCTAAATTTGACACAAATAACTCAAGCATTTCCAACCATTATTTCTATTTAAAGAAGTGACAAATTCTCTTTATACAAAATCAGATTTCTTGAACAAGAAAGTCAGGTCCATTGTCCACACTGAATAATTCAGACTCACGGTATGCCTTCTTTATCTCGTGTTCCCTTTTAATTACTATTATTTTAATTGCATATTAGATCAGTACAACGTTGTACTATAAAAGAAGTGCTGTCAATAGACTTTATAATCACCAGAACTTAAGCAGAAGTGGATTGTGAAATCTCCAGCCTTCTTCCAGGTAGCAGCATAAAATCATGGCAACGCTTACTTTGTTCATCTCTGCGTGTTTTGCAGAAAAGGGTTTTATCCGCCCCAAACTATGCAGCCTGGGCGTGTTTCTATTGTGTTTGTTGTCAGATTTTGTCTTATAATTGAAAAGAGGATTAGACTGCATTTATAATTGTATCTATAAATATAATGGTTGAAAGTTTCTCTCTCCCCTGAGGGATAAAAGGAAGATTTGGAGGATGCGCTACACATAAATTCATATTTTCTACTAAGATCAACTCTTCCCTCTTTCTGTCAAGCCTACTTTTTAATTTTTCCCCACGGCCATGATCCTAATTTTACTCAAGTCCTGTGCCACGTAACACTGAAATGACAGCTGAGTTTAATATTATTGCAATTTAACATGTCGAAATAGCTCCACTCCAAAAGGATGACATTTCTGTATATTGACTCTGGATAGTCAGTTCTGAGTGCCATTTATTATTAATTGCTAGTGATATTAGGAGTGTTTGTGAATGCTCAAAATGTTTTTACCTAGTCCTCTATCGCTCAGGCAAACCTAGGAACTGTGTGCCACTGCAAAGACCTGCATCCTACCCTCTCGGGGTTTCTGACTTAATGAAGTTTGTCAGAGCCATATCGTAAGTTGGCAAGGGTCCAGCCACTTCAGAACTCATAATGTCAGGAGTTTTGATAACCTCCCAGGAAAAAGATGTTTCCAAATAGGATTTCTAGTGGGCTGTCATCTCTGGGACCAGCCAGAGCTTTTGCAATGGCCATTTATACCCTCTGAATGTTATATAAATGCTGACTACAAACTTATCATCAACAGCAACTGAGTACTGCCCGCCATCATTAATTTCCCCTTGGAGACTTTGAGTGACAATAAGCCAGATTCTGGGGCCATACCTCACCACTCCACAATCTTGCTGGTGCAGAACGAAGCTGTATTCCTTGCCTACACTTCAACCCCGTGCAAGGAGCAGAGAGTCTGCTCGTCCTTGTCACTCACAGACTGGCCAATGGAGGCTTCACCGTCTTATGATGCCACCACGTGGCATGAGCTGTCAGGCTTTCTAGCAGCAGGCAACTGACCACAGGAGAGGTAAGTCAAGGCAGTTCCCTCAACCCAGAAGTGGCACACATCACTGTTAGTCATGCCTCATCGTGCACAGTCTGTAGACATTGACCTTCAGAGGCATGCACGTTCTTCCAGGTCCCAGAAGTAGAGAAGGACCAGATACAGGAGAAGCGTGTAAGGAAGTCCACAAGGGCAAGGAGGCTCGAGCATGCTTAAACCATGGCGCGAAGCAAAACCCAACTCCGCGGAAGTCCCCCGGGCCATCTTCTCAAAGAACACCCATGCATTTCTCTGAGTGAATTCCGTGCACTTGCACAGCTGTATTATGAACAAACAAAACTGCCATGACTGAGTATCCGCTATTTCAGACCCTTCGCATATTGATATCTGCGGAATGGTGTGAATGTGTCTGAAACATACTTTAAGTACGTGACTCTGATCGTGTCTGCATTTGGGACAGGCGGGGGGTACCTCAGGCTCTGTTGTGACAACGGCAACTTTACAAGGGAGACCCCAGGAGAAGCTGAGATGAATCATGCCCTTTTCCAGTCTCTTCGAGGCACTGGGGATTTACTTACATTTATCTTATGAAAAGCACATTGTATGACCACAGGAAAGTGAGAGGAGAAAGGAGAAAACTCTAGTAGCATGCTGATATCTTATTCCCCTAGTTTCCCATCTCAACTTTTGGTTCCCTCTCCTTTCCCTGTATTTGCACTTCACGGCTGACCTGGGGAGCTCACGCAATCTGCTCTGTTTCACATGGGAAACCCCATTCCAGCAGGATGTTTTTCCTTCCCAGTTATGTGCCTACTGGCTATTAGGGGTGGCTGAAAATTATCCTTACGGGATACACACATAGACAATGTCCCTCCAGGGGACAATGGAGCCCCACTGGACACAGATTACAGGATCCGTTTCCAAAGAATAAATTGTCTTGACCATCCTTGCTCAATGTCATACAGTCCTCTTTCAAAAGGGCAGCACCAAATGTTTCCAGAACTTTCCAAATTATAATAGCAATTATATTCCTTTTCTGACACCATTAATCTTAGCATCGTTAAAAAAAAAAAAAGCTAGCCAAGGATTTATTTATTTATTTACTAGCAAAGGATGTGAAGCAAGGTTTGGCTTTATTATCCTCTACATGTTAGTATTTTGAGATGACAATGTTCACATTCACACACAGCCACTTTACATGGATTATGAGAATGTGAGCAGACAACGCCAGCTAGATCAGCTAAATTAATCCTGCAGGTACTTATAACCCTTTAGTCCAAAAGGCCAACATCTTCTGTTGTGCATTGTGATGCTGCGTGTCCAAGGAGGTGTTCCATGGTGATGAATTACAAGGAGGTGTTCCACGGTGATGAATTACAAGTTTACAGTGCACAGCACAAATGTCCAAAGGGGCATAAATTCACAGCCTCATGATGCAGCTTTTCCACGCATGTAATGGCATGGGGCTGTGAGTACCAAGTAGGTGGCTCTGCAGATATGAGGGAAACGATACAAAAAATATGTTCAAGGAAAAAGAAAGCTGCTATATTCACTTTAATTGTCCATATTCGGGAATGAGTATGGACAGATGGAAAGGGGGATAGCAGTCTCAGTAGATCTTCTAACCTCGGCCTTTCTGACCTCGTAAACTAATCTTCACACGTGGTGCATGGCAGATTTAAATGTGCATTTTTACTTAATTTATATGTAATATATATTCATTCATTATACAGTAAGTACGTCTGAATGGCTGGCATGTACTAAGCATGGTTCTAGCCATTGGGAATATAAAACCAAGTCCTGCCCTCACGTATTCATTTCTTTAATCTTCCAGCCAAGGAAACGGACAATCAGCGTAGACGTAGACACAGATATATGTGTAATGAAAGGACTGGAAGGAGTGCCAAGCTGGAATTTGGGATTGGCACTTTATACAGATTGCCATTATATATTGCCATTTTATATACTTCAGGAAAGCCTTGCCAAGAAGGGAATTTTTGAGAAGAAAATTGAACCTAAAGACAAAGTCACCTATCTTTCCATCCCCACGGAGACAACAGTGAGTACAACCGGCATATCTGAAGGTAGCATGGGTGGGGAGGAGCTACTCCAGGCTGTCTGGAAACCAGACACAGAAACCAGGATGGCACCCAACGAGATGGGAATCTGCAAAAGAAGGACCGAGACTCCTGGTCTACAGGCTCCCAAGCAAAGGAATTTCATTGCTTAAGGTCATTTATTGAAGACTAAAAGGATGAATGTGAAACCAGTCCTCAAATGGGGTTGCAGGCAAGGTTCTGGAGGATGGACTCACCCAGAGGAAAGGAACCCAGACCGTCTGAAGGCAGAAAGCCCAGGCTTCCTCCCACTCCTGCAGAGCTGCTCTCCTAACACAGGTGAAACCACTCTGTCGTGCATGTTCAGTGCCCACTTTGTCAGATTCTTTCCCTGCCATCTAAGTCCAGACAGAAGCTTCTGTAATGCTCATTGGAACGATCTCTTAATCTTGCTCCTGCAGGCATGCTTTCCACACTCTCTCTCTCTCTTTTTTTTTTTTTTTAAGATTTTGTTTATTTGTTCGACAGAGAGAGAGTGACGGCCAGCGAGAGAGGGAACACAAGCAGGGGGAGTGGGAGAGGAAGGAGCAGGCTCACAGCAGAGGAGCCTGATGTGGGGCTCGATCCCATAACGCTGGGATCATGCCCTGAGCTGAAGGCAGATGCTTAACGACTAAGCCACCCAGGCACCCCTGCTTTCTACTCTTTATCTGGTTTCTTACACCACTCTAACAGGAAGAAGAGCGTATGCTCACAATGCAGGCTTAATACCCTACACTTGACCTTCTGTCTCAGCAATATTTTAGTGAGCCGTGCAAATAACTTCCCCTTTATCACGAATCACATACCTCTGGCGCGTGAGTATTCTATTGCTGCTGTAATGAACTGGCCCCAAATCAGCAGCTGAAGACAGCGCAGAGTTACTCTCTCACAGCTGTGCCGTCCGAAAGTCCGGCTAGGCTCAGCTGGGTCTTCTGCTCACAGTCTCACAGGCCAAACTTAACATGTGGGCCACTATGAACTTTTATCGGGAGACTCTGAGAAAGAATCACTTCTAGGTGCATTCCGGTCGTTGGCGGAATCCAGTTCCATGGGATTCTAGCACTGAGGTCTTACCTTCCTCACTGGCTCTCCACCAGGTTTGCTCTCAGCTTTTTTTTTTTTTTCTTTTAAAGATTTTATTTTATTTATGTGACGGAGAGCCAGCCAGCGAGAGAGGGTACACAGCAGGGGAGTGGGAGAGGAAGAAGCAGGCTCCGAGCGGAGGAGCCCGATGTGGGACTTGATCCTGGAACGCCGGGATCACGCCCTGAGCCGAAGACAGACGCTTAACGACTGCGCTACCCAGGCGCCCCTGCTCTCAGCTTCTAGAAGCTCCTTGAATTCTTTTTTTTTTTTTTTAAGATTTTATTTACTTATTTGAGAGAGAGAGAAAGAGACAGTGAGCATGAACAGGGGAAGGGGCAGAGGGAGAAGCAGACTTCCCGCTGAGCAGGGAGCCAGACGTGGGGCTCCATCCCAGGACCCTGGGATCATGACCTGAGCCGAAGGCAGACACTTAACCGACTAAGCCATCCAGGCATCCCAAAGCTGCCTGAATTCTTTAACACATTGTCATCTCCATCTTTCAGCTCCCCTGGACTCTGCCTTCTGTCACATGTGTTCCTCTCCCAGTCAGCAAAATACCCTGCTTTTAACAGTTCAAGTGATTCCACGCCCATCCTGAAAAACCAGCATAATTTCCCCATTTAAGGTCAGCTGCTGAGTAACCTTAATTATATCAATAGAGTCCTTTTGCCACGTAACGTAACTATGGGAGTTATGCCGGGGGTTGGAGGTCACGGGAGCCAGAATTCTGCCTAGCACACCCACTGAACATCTCCATCTGAGCATGTATGTTGTTCCGCAAGCTCAACATGTCCCAAACGCCTTCTGTTTCAAAGTTATCAGTCCTCTGATTTTCTAAATACCTAAAATGGCACACGATCCACCACTTTTTGCCCTTTTTGGTTTCTCCCTCTCCTTGTACATTTTTCAGTATCACACCCATAACACGGTGTGACAGCAAACATGCCAACCCTTTTCTCGTCCGGCAAATACAGATAACGAGCACACCTTTATGCCACACTGGGATCAATAAACATGGCGGCTGAGAACTCCAGGCACTCCTGGCTTCACTCAACCATGCCAGGGTGGAGTGTATTGATATCTCAGCATCACCTCTTATATGACAATGTTCTCATCCTCTGCAGACAACCACCGTTAACACCACCCTGGAGCTTGTTAGAAATAAAGACTCTCACGCCCATCCCCGATTGACTGAATCCAAAGCCAGCATAATCCCCCGTTGATATTAAGCAGAGCTACAGAAAGAAGCTTCATGACTGAGGTCTGGAAATTTCCTCCCTCACCTTCAGAGTGTTGGAAGAAAGTTTTTCAGGCCAAAAATATAACGAATGAACCATGTAGATTCTTTATCTCTCTTTCTGGGTTTTGACATCTTATCTCCTACCTCCTTGAGAAATGAGCATCCTTGCCATCCCTGACCCTTTCAGTCAATCTTACCCTGTATTCTCCCACAATGATTTACTGTCCATCACAAACACCACCTAAAGATGATCCTTCCTGAAGGTTCTTTGAACACCACTGATAGCACACTTAATCTTGCTGGATAATCACGCATGCCTGGAGATCTTCTCATGCACGCTCTTCCCCTAGTTATGCTTTGTGAGGTCTGGATAGCTGTCTACCCCATAGGAACAGCAAGTGTATATAAATCATGCCAAATGATGTATCTCTATGTGGTCTTGTTTTCTTTTGTTTCCATAATTCATATTGTTATCAGCGTTCGTACTCATGTTCACAGATGGATTACTGCCTGGTTAAAATAAATATCTGTTATTGCTATTTGTTATTAAATGTTCAAGGTGCAATGGAGTTTGATTTCTTCTTCATTTCTGTAAGGCAAGGAAGAGACTGAATTTCAATCTTGGTAATTTATCTTCCAGTCTGTTCCATCTGTGGAAGAACATGAATCTTAGACTTAAGTTGTTTATGGTGATAAATGGTGTATCACTCAGGAGGCACCGTGTTCCTTGTACATTTAAAAAGTGGCATCTAATTGCAAGTGTCTAAAATCATGATACAGATTGTTTCCTGGCAACGTCTTTTAGGTGATCAGGATTTTTAGATGATTCACATTTTTTCCTACTTTTAGAAAATAGAATGATTTCAAATCTTAAATTCCTTAAACGATGCAAATTCTCTCTCTCTCTCTCTTTTTTTTTTTTAGTGAATGTACTAGGCAAAGAACCCAACACAGGGCTTGAACTCATGACCCTGAGATCAAGACCTGAGCTGAGATCAAGAGTAGGACACTTAGGGGCGCCTGGGTGGCACAGCGGTTGGGCGTCTGCCTTCGGCTCAGGGCGTGATCCCGGCGTTATGGGATCGAGCCCCACATCAGGCTCCTCTGCTATGAGCCTGCTTCTTCCTCTCCCACTCCCCCTGCTTGTGTTCCCTCTCTCACTGGCTGTCTCTATCTCTGTCAAATAAATAAATAAAATCTTTAAAAAAAAAAAAAAAAAGAGTAGGACACTTAACTGACTGAGACACCTGGGCCCCCCAGTGATACACATTCTTACAACTATTAACTAAATGTCACTTTTAATCTAAGGGGTGTACTGCAATCCTATTGTTAAAATGCATAACTATCATATAATTTCCAAATATAGAAAGCAACTATAAAAGGACCAAAATGAATAAATAAGTGGACAGATGTCATTGTTATTCTAGGCCTTCCAAGCAGCTATGTTCCACATGGCTGGGAACTATTACAATTCAGTCAACATTATACATTTTATTGAGCATTAGGAGAATAAAAAAATAAGGAAGACACAAAGCTATTTTAAGATCTTACAGTATAATTGCCAAACACACTCAAGAAAAGAGCAAGTACTCCTGTAGCACACATGAGAGAAATCACGGTAGACAAGAATGGCCAAGAAATGAATGATTTTGTGCCTTTAAGTGTAGCTAGATTTTGAATAAATGAAGGGCAGAGGAATCTGGAAAAAAAACCCTCAGTAATGGGAACACGTATGGCTGTGCAGAAGAAAGCTGTATACTCCAAAGTTCTAATTATGTGAGGCATTGCACATACTGATGTGCTTTTAAGTCTAGAGAACCAAAACAGCAGTGATGATAAGGAGAGGGAATGAGGGAAAGATCTGCCTTGAATCCATTTACTAAAAACAGCCATTTAATTTTGCTGTTAAACTATAAAATGCTTATAAAACAAATAAGGTATGCATAATACATAATCCATTGACATACAACTGAAACATTTAATTATGGAATAAAATTTAATGGAAAGACATTCATTAACTCCCATGGAATATTTTCCCCTTTGCTGCATTCATTCTTTAATATCTTGGAATTCTAGGGGGGAAATCATGGAAAATTCAAATTCTGAACTTTCAGTGACAGGAGAAGTTTGGTAGGGAACAAATGATGTGTATTATCAATTTTCAAGTTTTGTTGCAAGAAGGAAATGTCCTCTTGGGTCCTTGAGAGATTCTCCCACAATTCACATGGCCCTCAAATGTATCACATTCACTATCTCTTGCATTCTACAAACTGATGCTATTGGCCCATTTTCAGGTCGTGCAGTGGCTATGATGACAAGTGATTTACAAAGGTGTGGGAAGAGATCTGGCCCTGGTGAGCTGCAATATGGAAGGGTGTTATTTTGCTATCACTGGGTGTAGAGATGATTTAATTCATTGCCTACTGAATGAGTTTTATACTTAGAGTTGCTAAGGCTTGCCTTTTCACCTCTTTTTATGGCTTTTCTTGGCATCTGCCTAACAATGGAGGGGTTGGTGGTTTTTGTACATGTCTGCTTCTTTCACTAAATGGTAGCCTTCCTGAGTTCTTCCCCAATTCTGCATCACTCACCGCCTTAACATGACAGGTGTGTTTTCCTCGGAAAAGAGGTAAAAGGAATTGCAAAAAAAAAAAAAAAAAAAGGCAGGAGAAGAGGGAATGTCATGGTGTCCAAACAGAAATAGATGAAAGGTACATGGAGTCAAGAAACACTGTATAACAAATATTTCCACCCTCATCCCGCACTTGGTTTCCATGTTCTCACCAGGGAACCTGTTAGGAAGCACTGAACGTAGCATCTGTGCATGGCATCTCCATACACAGCATCTATGACCTTTGCTTTTCAAAGTGGTTTCCATGCGTAACGTGACGGCCACACTGATGTGGACATTTTCCAGTTGGGCAGTTTCCTTCACACATTTAAAGTCAATGAGTCCTGCTCGATGGCTTACAAATGGGACATCACACTTCTGACATTCAGCTTTTGAACGAGAAGAAATTGCCGCTCCCCAGTTGGGACCGAAACTATGAACACACGAAACTATACTCATCTCTCAAGTATTTGAAGAGGGCTCAAAAAAATAACTACTTCCTGTTGGGAGAAGAACTTTCTAACCAAATCTGTTACCAGTTCCCTCTTATGTGGAAACATTTATTTTCATATGCATTGTTCGCTGTTCCCTTGAGCTTGTCACTCAAAGTTCTAAAACCTAAGAAACTGTAGACCTTCCCCCATACCACTGATCCGAGGCTGAAGTTTGCAGGGAGTAACTCTTAATGCTTCTTGTCACAAAATCAATAGATAGTTTAGGAAGGCTCTGCAAATGGGCGTGTAACTTCATTCCGTTGAAGAGAATGTTTACACTTGAACAGCGACCCAGGAGCCATAAGAAAGACTTCACCAAAACAATAAACTCTATCACACTGTTGGTGGCGGAACTAGTTTTCTCTCCTATCAGGCTAACATTTTCTATCTTGGTTTATGCCATTTGATTTAATGAAAACACACACGTGCCTGAATTTTCCCAAGATCCTCCTTATAAAATTTTTACTGGGACGTGAGGACTGCTGGAGCCGAGGCTACTTATCGTCTCCATGCCCTGTGTTCATCAGAACGGCACTACCATCTTTGTTTTCCTTAGTTTTTATTGCCTCTCTAATGTGCCTTTCTGTCCCTCCATCCATTCTTTTCCTCTTTACTTTCACTGGAAAAAACTGGATCTCTCCATCTAAAGGCCCCTCTGAGGAGCACCCTTGGGAGCAAATGTCTAGTCCTTGGCACGCTACAAAGATTCAATAAACGGTAAATATTATGATTAAGAAAGAGTGCGCATTTGTTGTGCGAACATACAAGTTCCATGTTCTCTAAGGGAATGAGCTCTCAAATGAGCTTTATATAAGTAAAAATAATCCTGTATATCAGGTACAGCTCCTTTGAAACTCACTTTTTACTCAACAGCCACTTTCTGAGTGCAAGACCAACGGTTCCTACATGGCCATGTACGGCCAAAATTCTCTTCCCACGATGGGCCCAAAGAGACAGAAGCTTAAAACATTTTTCTCTTATCACACAGTGTTTACAACGTTTTACTTCGGACAATGTTTATTGTGGATTTTTCTCAAGCTCTTGTATCAACGTCACTCTATCTCTGACTTCCATAAATGAACATGACAAATGGATTCTGCTATTTCTTTGTAATCCACAGCCCAACAAGCTTCCCTAAAAAGGTAACCAGAGCTTTCCACAAATTCTCCATGACTTGCCGTGATCACCCGCCTTTGAGAGCGAGGCATGACGGTAGGGAAGTGAACAAAGGATGTGACTGCGTTTTACTCTCCAGGTTGATGTGCAGAAAAGTGTTCTCCACTCCCTTGTCCTATGATACTTTTACTAGGGCATTGCTGCATAATTATGTCTACTCAGCTTCCAATACTTCCTTCCTTTGCCTGGGAACTGGTCTCCCTCCCATTTATTCTTTGAAGTCGAGAATAATTAAAAAGCCATTAGAGTTCTCTCTTTGCAATGACACTACATAAATTAAATCTTGGTGGTGTTGAAAAGCTGTAATGTGACCTAACCCTTCCAAAGTGTCACTTTATCTACAATTCAAATTTCATTTGTGTGAACAGGTCTCCTTCAAGTGTTGTTAATTTGAAACTCAAGGATTTAGATGTAAATAATGAAAATATATTACTTATTATTACTGTGACAGCTTCTCGATTGTCTTCTGTCTGTGGAAGTATATTAATCGGTAAAGAATAGTATTTTCTAAAGGACCTATCATGGTAGGGAAATCTCTATTGGTGTTTTTAGAGTAGAGTAGATGATTCTCTCGCATTTTTGGTGGAAGGAAGGTTCTTAATCCTTATACTCTCTGTCCATGTTTATGTGGACAAAGAGGATTTTTTGTTGGTTTTCAAGTAGAAAGAATTGAGGTCTGAATAAAATGAATTGAGGGCGATTATGGTAGCAGGCTGCAAAGACATTCAAGAGAGACCAAGACAGTGTTCTCATAAACACGTGTTCACTCTCCCACCCTCTCACTGGCCTCATACATACAACAGCCCCAATGACAGAATTGCAACACAAGGTCAACTATATAGCAGGAACAGTAAACTCAAGATAGCATGGGGACACACGAGAGGCTGGAAATCAGCCCTGAGAAAGGAAGACATAATGCTCCTCAAAAGTCTAGGGGGGAGTCTTTGAAAATGAGGAAGAATCAGCCCAGGAGAAAAAGTAATTAGTACAGGGAAAATGTCTCTCCCAGGAAGAGCAGCAAGTGCAAATGGATATAGGTAGGTAATTGTATAGAAATTCTATCACAACCATTGACAGGGAGATCACCAAGGGCCTCAGCACCATGTTACAGAGCTTGGAGTTTTATCTCAAAGGAAATCAGGAATGACTCCTACTGGATTTTAAACAGGCACATGACAAGACTGAGGTCTTATAAAGACCCTCCGGCTCCGGCACAGAGTACCAGCTCGAGACAGCAATAGAGAAAGTCAAGAGAGAAAACTTGCTGTCATTGATGAACCCCAACTAAGACACTCACCGTGATGGCAGGAAAAAGGGGGAGATCAAAGAGATTTTTAGAGTGGACTCGGTCAACTGTGGTGGCTGAGAAGGGAATGCAGGCATGAGTCAAGGTGACTGTGGGCTCTGACTTGCAGAATCAGGGTGGGGGCGGGGGGAGTGATGTTGTTCATTAAAATTGAAACATTAGGGGTGAGAGCAAATTAACTTTATATACAAAAGGATCTAAGCATAAAATAAGTAATGAGTCCACGGAAGAAGTTCTGAGGAATGAACAGATTAGTTTAGCTATTCTCCAAAGGCAAGAGAAACAAGATAAAATGAACTTATGGGACTTCATCAAGATAAAAAGCTTCTGCACAGCCAAGGAAACAGTCAAAAAAACTAAGAGGCAGCCCACGGAATGGGAGAATATATTTGCAAAGGACACTACAGATAAAGGACTGGTATCCAAGATCTACAAAGAACTTCTCAAACTCAATATGCGAGAAACAAATAAACAAATCAAAAAATGGGCAGAAGAAATGAACAGACACTTTTCCAATGAAGACATACAAATGGCTAACAGACACATGAAAAAATGTTCAAAATCATTAGCCATCAGGGAAATTCAAATCAAAACCACACTGAGATACCACCTTAGCCAGTCAGAATGGCAAAAATAGGGGCGCCTGGGTGGCACAGCGGTTAAGCGTCTGCCTTCGGCTCAGGGCGTGATCCCNAAATAAACAAATCATAAAATGGGCAGAAGATATGAACAGACACTTTTCCAATGAAGACATACAAATGGCTAACAGACACATGAAAAAATGTTCAAAATCATTAGCCATCAGGGAAATTCAAATCAAAACCACACTGAGATACCACCTTACGCCAGTTAGAATGGCAAAGATAGACAAGGCAAGAAACAACAATTGTTGGAGAGGATGTGGAGAAAGGGGATCCCTCCTACATTGTTGGTGGGAATGCAAGTTGGTACAGCCACTCTGGAAAACAGTGTGGAGGTCCCTTAAAGAGTTGAAAATTGAGCTACCGCATGATCCAGCCATTGCACTGCTGGGTGTTTACCCCAAAGATACAGACGTAGTGAAGAGAAGGGCCATATGCACCCCAATGTTCATAGCTGCATTGTCCACAATAGCCAAATCATGGAAGGAGCCGAGATGCCCTTCAACAGATGACTGGATTAAGAAGCTGTGGTCCATATATACAATGGAATATTACTCAGCTATCAGAAAGAACGAATTCTCAACATTTGCTGCAACATGGACGGCACTGGAGGAGATAATGCTAAGTGAAATAAGTCAAGCAGAGAAAGACAATTATCATATGATTTCTCTCATCTATGGAACATAAGAACTAGGATGATCGGTAGGGGAAGAAAGGGATAAAGAAAAGGGGGGTAATCAGAAGGGGGAATGAAACATGAGAGACTATGGACTATGAGAAACAAACTGAAGACTTCAGAGGGGAGGGGGGTGGGGGAATGGGATAGACTGGTGATGGGTAGTAAGGAGGGCACGTATTGCATGGTGCACTGGGTGTTATACGCAACTAATGAAGCATCGAACTTTACATCGGAAACCGGGGATGTACTGTATGGTGACTAACATAATATAATAAAAAAAATCATTAAAAAAAAAGATTAGTTTAGCTATAAAAGTTATATAAAATATTCAGGATTTATATTCTATATCGATATCTATATCTACATAGCTCAAAAGGCATTAACTATCAATAGGCACACCGTACCCAAATCTATTTTAAAAATAACCTTCCTTATTTCTATTGTGAATTAGCTGCAGCCACCTGTAAAATGTACAGTTGAAATGATGAACACTAACTGGGGAAGAATCTCTGTTTCATGGTAGAATATATAGGGAATTGAGAGAAAGTTTGGAGATAAATTAAAAGAGAACGGAGAGCATAAAAGTCACATGCAAACATGCAACGTCATATGCTTTATATCGTTTGGACTGTTGGTGAAGTCAGCAGACTAAAGGCTGAGCTCTCCATAGCACCAATGAAGCCATGAAAAAGAGAAATGTAGGGGCCCTCCTCCAAAATCATTAAGAATCTCAAGACAGTGACAGGGGAACATGTACAAGCCAGGAGGCTTTGTGGGACAGCCCAGGTCACACATTCATGACTCCAGCTCTGGGCCTTTGAAGAGAAATCAACTAGAAGCTCACAACACATGTTGCGGTCCATCACTGGACCCTTTCCACGAGCCCAGGACTGTAAAAGCATCATAGAGATACAAACAAGTAACTGACACTGATGGAGAGTTTTCTTGCAGGCAACTGCACAGGTGCTTGTGGAAAACGAAAGATTGGCTAAAAAACCTGAAAAGGATGATGTGTCTACGTTGGATTATAATGACAACATGATCGTATGGTTTTAAGATGAGGACAGTCCCAACAGGTAAGAGGGATTTAGAAATTAGAAGAGCAAGAAAGAAAGGTGAATAGGAGGAGAGTCCAGAGGCAATACTTAAGAAGTGGTACTCAAGGGGCGCCTGGGTGGCACAGCGGTTAAGCGTCTGCCTTCGGCTCAGGGCGTGATCCCGGCGTTATGGGATCGAGCCCCATGTCAGGCTCTTCCGCTATGAGCCTGCTTCTTCCTCTCCCACTCCCCCTGCTTGTGTTCCCTCTCTCGCTGGCTGTCTCTATCTCTGTCGAATAAATAAATAAAAATCTTTAAAAAAAAAAAAAGAAGTGGGACTCAAGAATCAGAAAGTCAATGCTAAGAACTAAGGAGAGCATAGAGTTGGTAGACGCTGACTGGGGAGTGGGAAACGTGCATCCCACTTGAGGTTCTAAACACGGTAGTGACAATGGATGAGAGCACGGGCTGAAAGCGTAACCACAATTGAGGACCAAGTCTGTCTTCCCACATGCCACCTCCCACATCATTACCTTTTCAACACCCTGTTTTCCAGAAAAAGAGAGATACAGGATCTTCATTCAAAACTTCAAAAAAAGGAGAGAGGCAAAAAAGTTCTGAAATAAAATATAGCTAAACTGATAAAGTAACATAAGACGTGCAGGGTCCAGCAAAGGTATCCAAAGGCCTATGAATGAATATAGTGTTGAGACTGTCAAGGTTTTAGGGAGAGGCTCTTCAGAGCCCAAACGCATGGTGATCCAAAGAAAATGATCTGTTATGAGAATATCCCAGCTGCAACGTAAGCCAGAAATAAGCTGCGGGGTGCACGTTATTCTTCACATTCTTGCTACACAAGATGCGTCTTCTGAAAGCCATGCAAGAGAAGAGATTTTTGAAGGATAGGTCTAACTTAACACGTGACAGTGGAATATGCAATGGTTGTACACATTGGGTGTTTATGTTCATAACAAAGTCTCTACGGAAGATTATTTCACATTTCACAAACAGGAGCTGCTATTGTGTGTCACTCCTGCCTAAGGCTCTGTCCGGATTACCTACCCCATGGGGTCTACATTCCTCCACCTAGCAGTCGGAATATTATCATAACAGGACCTCTACCATGACGTGGACCCTAATTCTGCCCATCTTCCAAGGTAGGCATATTCCTGAGTCCCTCCTGCATCCATTTGTTCCTACGGTTGCTTCTTCTTTGAGAAAACCAAAGTCTTCCCTCCCTGTAAGGACCACTGCAAGTGACCCCCATGGTCAATGGACAACGGTGAGGTTGAACTGGCTGTATGCCATGTTCACAACACTAGTTAGTGAAAGAAACACTATTTGGGACGTCAGGAAGCTGACTGGAGAGGGGAAGTATCCAAGATTTAAAAATATAAATAGAATCTCAAATTCTGAGCTCAGCAAAACAAAAGTGTTCTCTCAGAATGATAAGAGGAAGCTCATTGAGATTTGGGCATGGAAAATAATAAGTTAATCGAAGTGGGCCTTTGAAGTGTTTTAAAGACAACTACAACATGACCTAATTTATTCTTTCCAAGCCACAACCCTTCTTTAATTTTCTAAGACAGATATTCTCTACCCAGTGACAGGATTTGCTGAATTATCCCGCTGACCATCCTGGCTTCTTCTTTTCTGTTGGCACTTATTGGCTTGGTGTATGACTGGGTTCTGCATGAATTAATCCTATTATTTCTCTTTAATATCTTAACCCATCTCTTCAGAATAGTAGGTGGGAGAGCCGTTGATACAGACATCCCAGCCTGACAAATATTCGTTTTTAGCAGTCAAGTGGGGCATGGGAAGAGCCTGAAAGAGTCAACTCTAAAGCAGGGTTTCTCAACACCAGCACTGCTGACGTGCAGGGCGGCTTGATGCTCTGTTGTGCAGGCTGTGCTCCCATTACAGGATACAGTGGTGTCTCTGGTCTCTACCCGCGAAACCCCAGAACAACCACTTCCCACTTAGAACAACCAAAAAAGCATCCAATTGCGGGATGTCCCTCTGGTGAGGAACAGAGGTGACTGAGAACCATTATGATAAAGATATATCTTTCTCCCTCATAAAAGGGAGAGCAACATTCAGCAATCACAAGAATAATTTTTGGATGCGAAAGATATTTGAATTGCATAAGACCGTAAAATATAAAAACTCGGACTATAATATAAATTTCAGGAAATATTAAAAGTCAGAAGACATATTAGGATTGGCAGAAAAACAGGTGTATGAAAATACTGGTAATGTATTCTCCTAATAGGGTATGACAAAAGAAATGCAGATTAAACATGAGGCACTCTTGCTTCTTCTCCAATGCAAAAATAAAATTTCTTCCAATTTCTCCAGTTCTCAATGATCAAGCCATAGTTCAGTCATGGGTAACCTTGAAAGTTAATGGTGTTCACTTTGCTAAAATTAAGGGCATGAGAAATCTAACCCTGCTCCACCATGAAATCAGTTTCGCAAACATTGTAATCCCTGTCTGTAGACCATAAATTCCTCCACTTCCTGTAACTTTCTCAAAGATAAGCATAGTTTATATCTGAAATTTCGCTGTGTGTACCCAAAAGTACACCCTTCTCTCTGAATCTGACACTGTTACTTGGACGCTATAAACAAAAACAGGATTTTGTGATAATGGGATTTTCTATCCAGGTATTTTTCCTTGCAGCATCACTTCTGGACTTGACTTAGTTAATAGTTTTTTTCGGTGTCCTTAGGTAACCGATATTTCAAAATATTTGCATTCTGCAATGGCGGATATATGATATTATGCAGTTTTCAAAACCCAGATAACGGTACAACACCAAGACTGAATGCCAGTGTCAACCCTGAACTCCAGTGAATAAGAATGGATCCACGGTAGCTCAGTAACTGTGATCACTTTTTCCACAACCATGAAACTATTCTTAAAAAGAAAACCTTTTTTTTTTAAAGAAAATCTTTTATTTAAGATTTTATTTATTTGAGAGAGACAGAGACAGAGAGAGCAAGAGCATGGGGAGGGGCAGAGTGAGAGGGAGAAGGAGACTCCCCACGGAGCAGGGAGCCCAATGCGGGACTCGATCCCAGGACCCTGGCATCATGACCTGAGCTGAAGGCAGACCTCTTAACCAACTGAGCCACCCAGGCCCCCTCAAAAGAAAATCTATGAATTAAAAACATGTATATGTTTAATAACATTCAAACTTAAACCCTCTTGGGCCAGTTGGTGGTGTTGGAAATCAAAATATTTCTCTTCTATGACCACGATACACTGATCAATACGAAATGATCCCTTTGGGGAACACTGTGGCCATTTCTTATAAAGTGACCTAGCCATCCTGCTCCTGGATATTAATCCAAGAGAAATAAAAGGATATGTCTACATAAAGACATGTACATGAATGTTCATATCAGCTTGATGCAAAAAAAGCCAAAAATAGGAAACAGCCCTAAAGTCCATCAACAGGTGAAGGAATAAATGCATTATGGTACTTTTATATCTGAAACAAAAATACACAAAGAGGCTGGAGCAAATAGATGGAAGAATATAAATCTTGTAAAAACCAAATAAACGAAAAGCAGTTCAGCTGTTTTATCAGACAAAATATATTCTATGAACGATTCACTGCTAGATCAACAAAATACACAGTGAGAAAGAACATGACAAAGCCTTAAATTACAGACAGGAGAAATTGAAAGAACTAAAAGGAGTTGTGAACAAATCTGTATTAATCATGGGGAGGGATTTAATGTATCTTTTCCAATAACTGGTAGAGCTACCACACAAACGTTAGTAAACATAGAGATTAAAATGTTTCAATTAGGGGCACCTGGGTGGCTCAGTCAGATAATCATCTGCCTTTGGCTCAGGTCATGATCCCAGGGTCCTGGAATCGAGTCCCGCATTGGGGTCCCTGCTCCTGCTTCTCCCTCTGCCTGCCGCTCCTCCTGCTCTCTCTCCCTGACCAATAAATAAATAAAATCTTCTAAAAAAACAGGATAAATTTTTCAATTAGCACACTTAATAGACATATATACACTGCACTGAAAATTAAAAAGTATGCGTCCTCTGCAAGCATGCAGAAAACGTCTGTGTAAATTGATGCTGTGCTACACCAAAAAAACAAGTCTCGATGTGCTTTCAAACAGTGAAAACACACACTGCAGCTCTCTGACCACCATACCATTAACTCCGACATCCCCAGGTATTTGGAAATGTTTTTGAAAGTCTGCATTATCCACCAGTAAATGCGGAAGGCATAATGGAAATTGAAAAACATATTTAAATAAATGATCTGAAAATCACATATCAAATCTTTTGGGTGCACCTAGAGCAGTGTTCCTGGACACAGTGTGCATCAGCCAGGAAGACAGACTGAAAATTCACAAACTCATCACCATCCTAAAATGTTACAAATTGGTAAATAATCAGGAAGGAGGCAGAAAGAAGGAAATACAAAGAGAGGAGTGGGGTTTAATTAAATAGAAAGCAAACATGTAATAGGGCACATGGATGAAAATAAAAATTGGTTCTTCAAAAGGTGCAATGAAATGAGCAAACTGGCAAGTCTGATCATTCAACAGGCAGGGAGAGAGAGAAGGTAGACATAATCAATACTGCAAAGGAAAATGGGGGTACCTTAAGATCTTACAGCATTAAAAAGATAATAGGAAAAACATTAAGGCAATAAATCCCTAAAAAGATGTCACTTAAAAACCAAGAGAATAAATAGAAAGCCTCAAGTCATATATGTCTTAAGAAAAATTCCTAGTCAAATATATCCAGAACGAAAATGCTAGGCTCACACAGCTTCATCAGCGACTGTTATAAAGCACTCAAAGAACAAGTAATTCAAATTTTACTCAAACTCTTATGGAGAACAGAGAAGGGAGGGCTCAATAAATCATTTTATGATGCTAACATAATCTTCATTCCACTACCTGACAAAGCAGCGTGAGAAAGAGTACTTTTATGGGCCAATCACCCTCAACAGATCCCCTCCCCCTGAAAGAAAAAGAAAAGAAAAGAAAAGAAAAGAAAAGAAAAGAAAAGAAAAGAAAAGAAAAAAGAAAAGAAAGAAAGAAAGAAGAAAGAAAGAAAGAAAGAAAGAAGAAAGAAAGAAAAGAAAAAAGAAAGAAGAAAGAAAGAAATAGAAAGAAAGAAAGAAAGAAAGAAAGAAAGAAAGAAAGAAAGA
>NC_048238.1:4733593-4741212 GCF_002007445.2 Ailuropoda melanoleuca | reverse complement strand
AAGAAAAGAAAAGAAAAGAAAAGAAAAGAAAAGAAAAGAAAAGAAAAGAAAAAAGAAAAGAAAGAAAGAAAGAAGAAAGAAAGAAAGAAAGAAAGAAGAAAGAAAGAAAAGAAAAAAGAAAGAAGAAAGAAAGAAATAGAAAGAAAGAAAGAAAGAAAGAAAGAAAGAAAGAAAGAAAGAAAGAGAAAGAAAGAAAGAAAATTTTATTACATACCACCAGCAGTGTGTTACAATGATAATGTATCATAACAAAGTGGCTTTACCCTGGGACTGCAAGTGGTGGTTTAAAACATTAGTATCATTCTAGAAACCATTCCCCAAGGACTACACTTTTGTTGCACGCATTTGCATTTCAATATGAAATTAATAACTTTATTGGACTACTTGTATCAAAACGATGTGAAATGAAAGACAAGGTTTGAGGGCGCCTGGGTGGCGCAGTCGTTAAGCGCCTGCCTTCGGCTCAGGGCGTGACCCCAGCGTTGTGGGATCGAGCCCCATATCAGGCTCCTCTGCTGTGAGCCTGCTTCTTCCTCTCCCACTCCCCCTGCTTGTGTTCCCTCTCTCGCTGGCTGTCTCTATCTCTGTCAAATAAATAAATAAAATCTTTAAAAAAAAAAGACAGACAAGGTTTGTTAAGAAGGAGCCAATTCTTTGGAACATAAGGTTGAAAGTGGGTCATGTGTGAACTGATTCTGGTTAAGTATTGCCTGATTCCCATGTTACCCTTGAACACAAATTTTTAAAGAAAACTAAGGGTGTGCCTGGGTGGCTCAGTGGGTTAAGTGTCTGCCTTCAGCTCAGGTCATGATTTCAGGGTCCTGGGATCAAGCCCCATGTTGGGCTCCCTGCTCAGTGGGAAGTCTGCTTCTCCCTCTCCCTCTGCCTGCCACTCCCACCGCTCTTAGTTTCTCTTGCTCTTTCTCAAAGAAGTAAATAAAATCTTAAAAAAAAAAAAAAACCAAAAAACAACTATGTAGATGTATCTTTTCCGTGTTGTTACTTCCAGTAAACACTGCTAACAATAAACATTCCTGAGTGTAAGCCTTATTATTTGTGTACTGGGATTAAGCATACCAAATTGACCAACAGGGAAATGGGAAATGTAGCTGAACCGACTTAAAGCTCACTACCAAAGCAATATGCAGTCTTCTGGGGGTTGAGGGTGGACTAGATTTATTCCCTTTACCCTTGGTTCACTCTTTGTTGGGTGTGATGTACTTGGGAATGTGAACATTATGGAGCAAGGTCTTCTCTGAGACCTTTAGGACTCTGGGTTCTCACGTCTGCCTTGTGCTGCCTATAGATAGGTTGGTTCAAGTTGTCCCACGAATGTCTTCTGAGGAACAGTGTCTTTGGCGTTCTTCCCACCTCTCCATGCTTCCCACATCACTTAGATTTGGCTATTCGTCTCTTACTACATTGTCACCTCTTTCATCCCATGGAGGAAATGTCTTCCTATTTCAGCTGTGTCCACCGATATGGCCGTGTCAGATAACATGTCTGTTATCTGTTTGTCGGGATAACAAATAACAGGGATCCCTTAAACATTCCGTAACGGTTCAGAGCACAGTGCTGTTTCCTCTGCCAGGAAGAATTTTCGCCCTTCTCTGTCTACCTAATGCAACTTATCCCTGCAGCAACGAGCTCCCATTTCCTACAGCTCTTCAGTTGCATTTTATGTGTCAATTTCCTCATCGGACCCTCTCTAGGTGATAAGCTCGTTGAGGGATAGTGCAGATCTAATTTGCCTGAGTGCCTCCAGACTTTAGCCCAGACCTAGTACTTAACACGTTATCAATACCAGACACAATAATGTGTCTACTCAGTGGGATCTGCTAAAGCCTGGGGAGCAGAGCGGGGGGCCAGTCAGGGAACGGGTCAGGAAGAAAAACAACAAATACCGTTAACTGAAGTAAAAAATTCCTCATAGCCATCTTTGTGTGTGTTTGTAGAGAATAACACTTTATTTTTATTTAATTTTTAATTTGAGTACAGTTGACACAGCAGCCACCGTTTTTCAGAGCTCCGTTCAAGAGAAATGTGGTAGAAAGTGAAACTATGTGAAATTCCCAAGTGAATGAACACTGTCCTTCTCGTTGCCATCCTCCACCCTCGAGCTCAGAGACTAAAACACCTATAACCAGTTGACGTGAAGCTTAACTAGACAGTCTTGTACAACACGGAGCTAAATCTTTCTTGTTATGGAATTCTCACCTACGAAAAAGAAATCGTGCATTGAAACTATGGCAGGACTGTGGACATGGCCATGTCAAAGCTGAGTGCACGCGGCATCTGGGGACTTGTCATTTTCCTAAAAACAATCATCGGTAAAGCAGGGGGATCCTATTCCTCTAAGAGAAAAGCAAGTAGGGCATATCCTCAGAACACAGAACACTGTAGTTACCTGACTTTAAAAGGAATCATAAAAGACTGTTCTAGTGTCAGAAAAAAGAGAGAAAAAAGGAGCTAAAACCATTGTAATTTCAGACTACCCGGAAACCATGCAGCTGAATAGGTTTGCAGATCTGTGGCTCCGATTTCAAGGTTATCGCTCCAGGCACTGACAGTCTGTTGTTGGTAACACTGACACAGAAGCATATTTTAAAAGGAAATTCACACATCCTGGCTGCCACTGGGCTTTGAAAGTCACGAATGCAGGTAGGGTGTATCCACCGAGGACAAATGAGAAGAACCCTCCATGAGCGCGTGGGCAGCCCCCGTGCTTTCCTCTACGTGTCATGACCATGACGTTGGAAGCCAGAGGAGACAAGTCCAAGGACAAATCTCTGCTTGGTAGTCAGCATCAGGCCACGCTGACTGGACCCACATAGATGAAAAGGCGGAAGACTGTCAGTGGGTCTTGGACAAACTTGCGAAGGAGAAGGGTTCCAGTGCCTTCTTGTTCAACGCCGGCTCTTAATTGTTTCACTTTGGGATTTAGTGAGTGAGGGGGCAGACATCCGTAGAAGGCAGACTTCCACGATGACCCCTGCCTCCTGATACTCAAGTCCTTCTGTAATCCCCTCCCCTCGGGTAAGGGCTGGGACCTAGGGACTCACCCACATAGGACAGAGTATCTCAAGAAGAATGGATGTTTAGCTTCCATGACCAGCTAACAAAAGACTGCAACTTTATCTCGCTGGCAGGATCTCTTCCAGGCTTTAATGGCACAAGATACCATGTTGGAGAGACCCAACTCCTTGGTGGCTGTTCCATGGCAAGGAACTGGGATGACCTCCCGTTAACAGCTCGTAAGAAATAGGATCCGGCCAATAACCACTGGATGAGTCCGAAAGCCGGTCTTCCCCCGTCAAACCTCGAGATGGGAGTACAGCCCCAGCCATCACCTTGACTGTGGTTTTATAAGAGATGCCAAGCTTCAGGGCCCAGTGAAGCCACACGTGGACTCCTGACCCACAGAAACTGTGACATGATAAATGTATATTGTTTTAAGCTACTAAGTTTCCCTACTCTAAAAATCTAGGCTGACAAGGGGGCACCTGCATGGCTCAGTCGGTGAAGCGTCTGCCTTCAGCTCAGGTCACGATCTCAGGGTCCCGAGATCAAGCCTTGAGTCGGGCTCCTTGCTCATCGGGGAGTCTGCTTCTCCCTCTCCCTCTGCCCCTCCCCTGCTCATGCTCTCGCTCTGTCAAATAAATAAATAACTAAATAAGGATCCTTAAAAAATAAAATGAAATAAAATAAAAATCTAGGCTGACAAATCCAGGGTATTTCTAGCAACCTACTAGTATTTTCCCTCCAAGGATCTTGAAATTCCTAAAAATGAAAGTAGAAATAATAGATATAGAAATAATGAGGGTTTACATACAAGCCAAGAATCACATTTCCTCCTGCCTCAACATCCTGGATGATGTACCATATTTTTCAGGACTTATTATGGATAAGACACAGAGTTGAAACTGCAACACAATTCTGATGAAGCCCGTGTACTTCAAAACATATAGACCTGCCTTGTGTATCACAGTGGAGGGGAATTACTTTTATTTTTACTTCGTAGGAAGTAATGAAATTGTCTTCAAGTCACGAGATCTGGATTGTAGGATGATATCCTCCGTCATCCAACAGTGATCATTCACAAGCCTAATTTTGTAATTTGCCAAGTCGTTAACAAATATTCCACGAAGAGCTAACAACCAAAGTAATGGACAGTCAATTTTTATCCTGCTGAATGAGAAGATGCATGATAAAACTGAAATTCTGCTTGACTGTTACTTTATAATTGTTTACGGCTCTGTTTTTGTTTGTTTTTGGTTTTTTTTATTATAATATTTTTTTTTATTATATTATGTTAGTCACCATACAGTACAACCCCGGATTCCGATGCAAAGTTCGATGCTTCATTATTTGCGTATAACACCCAGTGCACCACGCAATACCTGCCCTCCTTACTACCCATCACCAGTCTATCCCATTCCCCCACCCCCCTCCCCTCTGAAGTCTTCAGTTTGTTTCTCAGAGTCCAGAGTCTCTGTTTTGTTCATTTGTATTGTTTTTACTTCTCCGTGGTTTTCCGTTTCTGTGTGTTTGTTTGTTGGTTTGGTTTGGGTTTTTTTTCATTGGATACTCCATACCAACACTTCATGACAGTGGATTCGTATTATCAATGTCACTATCAAATAAACAGCGATTAAAGTTAGGAAGAGCCTTTCTCCAAGTCACACAATTGGGGGGAACGGTCACGAATGTACAACCGTACTGAAAAATCCCCATCTCAACTCCAGAAATATTAGGTATCATTCCTCTACATGCCATGTTTTCATGACAGATTCCTATGTTTTGTATTATTCTGTATTAATTTTTTTTTTAACTAGCTCTACCCCCAACGTGAGACTTGAACTCATGACTCTGGGATCAAGACTAATATGCTCTACCAACTGAACCAGCCAGGTGCCCCTTATTCTGCCATTGTTTCTCAACTAAAATCTACTCTCCCCAATTTTAGTACCAACAACTGAGTAGTATTTTCTAATCACTCAAGGTGACCTCACTAATGAATCCTATTCAATGCCTGTTCATAATATAGAGACCATGAAAAACTTTGGTTTGGTTTTGCTAAACCAATGAGCCATTAATAATGACACAGAAAACATATAGCAATTCCTGGTTTCTACATCTTACCCTGACGTATAAAGTCCGAAATAATTGGAAAAAACTAACATTCAGTTGGAACAAAACTGGAGGCCTCACAATCCCTGATTTCAAGATATGCCACAAAGCTGTAGTCATCAAAACAGTATAGTAATGGCACGAACACAAAGATCAATGAAACAGAATAGAGAGTCGAGAAATAAACCCACGTTTTCATGGTCAATTCATCTACGACAAGGAAGGCAAGAATATACAATGGGGAAAAGCCTCTTCAACAAATGGTGTTGGGAAAACTGGATAGCTACATGAAAATGAATGAAACCAGACCACTTTCCTATACCACACACAGAAATAAGCTCAAAATGGATCAAAGACCTAAGTGTGAGACCCAAAACCATAACACTCCTAGGAGAAAATATACACACTAATCTCTTTGACGTCAGCTATAGAACATCTTTCTAGATATATCTCCTGCGGCAAGGGAAACAAAAGCAAAATTGAACTACTGGGACATCATCAAAATAAAAAGTTGTTGCATAGTGCGGGAAACCGGTCAACAAAACAAAAAGACAATCTATCAAATGGGAGAAGATATTTGCAAATGGTATATCTGATAAGGGGCTACTAGCCAAAATACATAATTTTTTAAAAAGATTTTATTTATTTGACACAGAGACAGAGAGAGCACAAGCAGGGGGAGCAGTAGAGGGAGAGGGAGAAGCAGATTCCCCGCTGAGCAGGGAGCCCGATGTGGGGTTTGATCCCGGGACCCTGGGATCATGACCTGAGCCGAAGGCGGACGCTTAACACTGAGCCACCCAGGCGCCCCCAAAATATATAAAGAACTCATATAGAGGCACCTGGCTGACTTAGTCCATAAAGCATGCAATTCTTGACTTTGGGCTTGTGAGTTCGAGCCCCACATTGGGTGTAGAGATCACTTAAAAATAAAATCTTTAAAAACAGAAAGAACTTATATAATTCAAGACCAAAAAACCCCAAATAATATAACGAAAAATGAGCAGAAGACATGGAGAAACAGACTCTTAACTATACAGGGCAAACTGATGCTAGAGGAGAGGCGTATGAGTGGATGGGTTGATGGGGGTGAAGGAGAGCACCTGACGTGATGAGCACTGGTGACATACGGAAGTGCTGAATCAATGTACTGTGCACCCGAAACTAATACGACACTGTGTTACCTAACGGGAATTTAAACAAAAAGTTAAAAAGTGAGAAGACATGAACAGACATTTTTCCAAAGAAGACATCCAGTTGGCCAACAGACACAGGGAAAGATGTTCAACCTCACTCATCATCAGGGACATGCAAACCAAAACCATGATGAGATATCACCTCACACCTGTCAAAATAGCTAAAAGGAAAAACACAAGAAACAACAGGTGTTGGCAAGGATGTGGAGAAAAGGGAGCCCTCTTACACTGCTGGTGGGAAGGCAAGCTGGTGCAGCCAACTCTGGAAAACAGTATGGAGGTTCCTCAAAAAGTTAAGAATACAGCTACCATAGGATCTGGTAATTCCATTACTGGGTATTTACCCAAAGAACAGGAAAACACTAATTTGAAAAGATACGTGCACTCCAATGTTTACTGTAGCATTATTTACAAGAGACTAATTATGAAAGCAGTCCAAGTATCCATCAATATCTGGATGGATACACACACACACACACACACACACACAGAGACACACACAGACACACACACACACACACAGACACACACACACAGACACACACACACACACACACACATACAGATACAATGGAATATTACTCAGCCATAAAAAAGAATGAAATTTGGACATTTGCAGCCACATGGATGGAACTAGAGTGCATAATGCTCGGTGAAATAAGTTAGAGAAAGACAAATACCATATGATTTCATTCATATGTGGAATTTAAGAAACAAACAAAGAAGAGACATCCAATAATCCAGAGTCTTAAATATGAGAACAAATTACTAGTCACCAGAGGGGAGGTGGGTGGGGGGATGGATGAAATAGGGATGGGATTAAGGAGTGCACTTACGATGAGCACTGAGTAATGTATAGAAATGCTGAATCACTACATTGTATACCCGAAACTAATATAACACTCTATGTCAATTATACTGGAATTAATTAATTAATCGAAACTAATATAACACTCTATGTCAATTATACTGAAATTTAAAAAAATTTAAAAATATTTTTAAAAAGTTGAGACAAAGATGTTTAAATAAATGGATTAAGATTTTAAAAGGAAACATTCAATTAAGGTGGGACTGTTATTAAGTGGAAACTTTTAAACTTTTTTAAAAATGTCAGAATGCTAACATACAATTTCTAAAACCATTGTGCTATTTCCTCTATAAAAACGATTCTTACCTTATACTATTGATCAGAAAGTTACTGGCAGCCACACTCCCACCTTTCTTCCTTCCTTCCTTCCTTCCTTCCTTCCTTCCTTCCTTCCTTCCTTCCTTCCTTCCTCCCTCCCTCCCTCC
>NC_048238.1:4705680-4733568 GCF_002007445.2 Ailuropoda melanoleuca | reverse complement strand
CCACATGGATGGAACTAGAGTGCATAATGCTCGGTGAAATAAGTTAGAGAAAGACAAATACCATATGATTTCATTCATATGTGGAATTTAAGAAACAAACAAAGAAGAGACATCCAATAATCCAGAGTCTTAAATATGAGAACAAATTACTAGTCACCAGAGGGGAGGTGGGTGGGGGGATGGATGAAATAGGGATGGGATTAAGGAGTGCACTTACGATGAGCACTGAGTAATGTATAGAAATGCTGAATCACTACATTGTATACCCGAAACTAATATAACACTCTATGTCAATTATACTGGAATTAATTAATTAATCGAAACTAATATAACACTCTATGTCAATTATACTGAAATTAAAAAAAATTTAAAAATATTTTTAAAAAGTTGAGACAAAGATGTTTAAATAAATGGATTAAGATTTTAAAAGGAAACATTCAATTAAGGTGGGACTGTTATTAAGTGGAAACTTTTAAACTTTTTTAAAAATGTCAGAATGCTAACATACAATTTCTAAAACCATTGTGCTATTTCCTCTATAAAAACGATTCTTACCTTATACTATTGATCAGAAAGTTACTGGCAGCCACACTCCCACCTTCCTTCCTTCCTTCCTTCCTTCCTTCCTTCCTTCCTTTGTTTTGATTTTATTCATTTATTTGAGAGACAGAGTGTGTGCAACCAGGGGTAGGGTAGAGGGAGAAGCAGAACCCCCACTGAGCCGGGATCCCAAAGTGGGACTCGATCCCAGGACCCTGAGATCATGACCCAAGCTGAAGCTCAACCGACTGAGCCACCCAGGTGTCCACACTCCCACCTTTCAAAATGTTATACCTGACATCCCAGGACCCTGGGATGTTATGCCTGACATCCCAGGACCCTGAGATCATGACCCAGGTGTCCACACTCCCACCTTTCAAAATGTTATACTTTTTCAATTTAAACATGGGTTCCTTTAAAAAAAAATTTTTTTAAAGTAGGCTCCACGACCGGCCTGTAGCCCAATACAGGGCTTGAACTCACAACCCTAAGATCAAGACCTGAGNAACTGAGCCACCCAGGTGTCCACACTCCCACCTTTCAAAATGTTATACCTGACATCCCAGGACCCTGGGATGTTATGCCTGACATCCCAGGACCCTGAGATCATGACCCAGGTGTCCACACTCCCACCTTTCAAAATGTTATACCTTTTCAATTTAAACATGGGTTCCTTTAAAAAAATTTTTTTTAAAAGTAGGCTCCACGACCGGCCTGTAGCCCAATACAGGGCTTGAACTCACAACCCTAAGATCAAGACCTGAGCTGACACCAAGAGCTACACACTCGACCTATGGAGCCACACAAGTGCCCCCCAAATTTTTAACAGTGCAGTAGGTACGAGTTTATTGTGGGATGAACAGACATAGAACATGATTGGGGATTACATGAATGCAGGTAACCCTGAAAGGCAAATCAGACACCCTAAACATGACCCAGAATAATCCTGCAATCTCACCATTAGCCGAGAGCAAGTCTGTCAGATCTGTTTCCTGAAATTACGCACTGCACAATGATTGCCTCTGATCCGATAATCAGCAGTATGGCTGCAGACAGAACCGTGTCCCTCCAACACTCATACCTTGAAACCTTAAGACCCAACGTGATGGCATTTGGAAAGGCAGTGAGGGCGGGGGTTGGGAGGTAATGAGAGTCAGAGGTGGTCATAAGAGGGGGCGTCCATGATGGGATTAATGCCCCCATGAGAAGAAACCCCAAAAGCCTCTTCTCCCACTTTCTCTCTCTGTGTCCATTGCATGAGGTCGCAGTATAAAGATGGCCATCCAAAAGTGAGAGGACGGTCCTCTAACCTCTGCATACACAACTGTTTCCTTCTGTACTAATCGATTTAACATGCTATCCCCAGACTCTATAATATTTTGTAAATATTGTTTCTTTCCCCTCCAGAACCTAGCATCATTTATAAATATAAAGACAAACAAACCTAGAGTCAGTAGAACTGGGTTGAGCTCCAGCTTTCCACCTAATACATGATTTTTAAATCAGTTTTTAACTGCTATGGGAAAAAAAAAAAGCATGCTATGGCTGTGAAAATCCACACATATCTGTGTTTCTAGATGACATCTCCTGGCAACTGTGAATCTGATTAAAATATAAGCTTTTGTTGTTCTCTGTATTAATACGACTGCTCTTATTACAGATGTTCACTGAGAATTGGCTCACGTGGTTTCCAACATCTCAACTAATAATATCTGAACTCTCACAAGATAGTCAACTTATGATGTACGGGGAATAAAACTGCATTTTTGATGTCTGGATAATTTTGGACATCATCAAAAGACCACTGGAGTCTTTTTTTTTTTTTTTTTAAGATTTTATTTATTTATTTGACAGAGATAGACACAGCCAGCGAGAGAGGGAACACAAGCAGGGGGAGTGGGAGAGGAAGAAGCAGGCTCATAGTGGAGGAGCCTGACGTGGGGCTCGATCCCATAACGCCGAGATCACGCCCTGAGCCGAAGGCAGACGCTTAACCACTGTGCCACCCAGGCGCCCCAAAAGACCACTGGAGTCTTGAACACTCTCTCCACAGTGCATTTCATCAAATGCTTGATATCCTGCACACAGACTGACCATTTATGTCTCTTTGCTGGGGGCGGGCGGGGGGAGCCCTCATCAGCTGAACTTCCAGTCCATCGGATGCATTAGCAGAAACTAGTTATTAATCTTCTAACCTTTTCTAATTAACAGAATAAACTGCAAAATGAAGACAAATTCAATGTATCCAAGGGTAAAACACATCCAACCGCTAAATGCATGCTTATGCAGGGGAAAAAAAAAAAATCTATGAATACTTCACCACAGAGGAGAGCTGGTCTCTGCTTATTTATAGACAAAACGCCAAGATGCAAACTCAGTCCTTTGTCACTTGCTTTTCTGTGTCTCCTTTCATGATGCCCCTGAAATTGCTGGAGATAAGTACTATACACCATCATCATTATTGTTATTTATTTTATATAGCACCCCTTTGAAGGATCCCGGAGCTGCAGAACATACAGCGAGACACAGAGAAATAACAAACAGATTTGTAACAGCAAAACACCCACAGGGAAAATCATAAACAAAGACCTGAAAAGAAGTAAGATGCATGAATCATGGAAATGAACTGGATTAAATGGCACAGCCAACACCAGTGAATATTTACATCCAAAAAATAACACCAGGGGCGCCTGGGTGGCTCAGTCGTTAAGCATCCGGCTTTGGCTCAGGTCATGATCCCAGGGTCCTGGGATGGAGCCCCACATCGGGCTCCCTGCCCCACTGGAAGCCTGCTTCTTCCTCTCCCACTCCCCCTGCTTGTGTTCCCTCTCTCACTGGCTGTCTCTCTCTCTGTCAAATAAATCAAATCTTAAAAAAATAAAAAATAAATAAAAAATAACACCAGAATAGCAAAGGGGCGTGGTTTTTCCCCCACTCTAAAAGCAATGCTTGAGAAGCAGTTTATTAAGTCAACATGTAGTGCAAGGTGTCCCAACGTCTACTGACACAGGTACTATTAACATTTTAAACCAATTATTTCTTTGCTGTGGGGGCTGTTGCCTCCATTGCATATTTCCCATAGGCTCTGGATTTCCCTGTGGCTTTCTTCTCAGCATGGCAGAGGGAATGGGAGGGAAGTGGCTTCATAGATACAACTGAACCTCATCGGTGGGCTTTGATCAAAGGGGAGATGATCTTGGGTGGGCCTGACCTAATCAGAGGAGCCTTTTAAAAGAAGATCTCTGGACAAAGCCACAAAACCCCCCTTCCCCAGCTACTCAGTTGCTGGCTTTGAAGGAATGAGTTGTCATGAATGCCACCATCGCAAGGAAAGGATTTCTCCCAACGTGCTAAGGGAACTCAGAATCCCACTCTCCCTGCATTGAGCCTGCAGATGAGAACATAGCTCAGTGGACATCCTGACTGAGCAGAGGACTCACTGAAGTTGTTCCCGGATTCCCGGCCCATGCAATGTGTGAGACAACAGACAGGTGTTGAGTTAAGCTGCTAAGTCGGTGGCTATTTGTTATATAGCAACAGATAACTGATACACTAGCCAGTCCCACAATCTCTTTGCAAACACCCCTCCTTTAGAAATCAGACTCCCCAAAGTCAACCCTAGATGGACAAGTCGTAGGACAAGGCATTAACATGTGCTCACGTTCAGAGGCTAAAACTCACGCTGGAATGATTTATAGCTTCGTTAAGAATGGAAACCTCTGTGCTACGTTAATGACAACAGAAAGTGCAGATCCACATCGCCTTCTAAATATTAATAGAGAGCACTTGCTATGACGCTCAAACAAGAATAGTTTGGGGGCCTTGGTTACCAAAACTTTGCTCATAGTTAACCTCTTAGTGGAAAGGGTAGAGAACCATCAACAGCATGGATCTGGGTGGAATTTATCCATATGCATCACGAAGAGCTAAGCAAGCACCTTGTTACCCACGCAGACTTAATGCATCCAAAGTCTTTTGCATTTAACTAGTTCTCTTTTCTATTTCAAAATTATTTATTTATTTATTTATTTATTTTTAAATATTTTATTTATTTGTTCGACAGAGAGAGAGACAGCCAGCGAGAGAGGGAACACAAGCAGGGGGAGTGGGAGAGGAAGAAGCAGGCTCCTAGCAGAGGAGCCTGATGTGGGGCTCGATCCCATAACGCCGGGATCACGCCCTGAGCCGAAGGCAGACGCTCAACCGCTGTGCCACCCAGGTGCCCCTATTTATTTATTTATAGACAGAGAGCGAGAGCACAAGCAGGAGGAGCCATAGGAGAGGGGAAAGCAGGCGCTTCACAGAGAAGGGTAAGCCCCATGTGGGGCTCGACCCCAGGACCCTGGGATCATGTCCTGAGCCGAAGGCAGATGCTTAACCCACGGAACCACCCAGGTGCCCCATATTTAACATCTTTTGATAAACTCTCCTGTAAAACCAAAGGTGAATTTTTCATATGGGAACTATTATTTTTTAAATACAATTGAAGAATCTGAAAGCTATTATCCCTACAACAGTTCTCAGCCCCCGGGCAGCCTTAATGAGGGCTACCACTGGATTCGGAATGTCCCTGACTTTCAGGAAATGCATATACTAGTCGAGGGCCCTGGGTTTAGGTCAGGGCAAATTCGGGATAAACTAGCGTGCTCGACAGGTGCCCTGGGAGACCCCCTGCCTCAGGCATACTCTCATGGCAAAGGCTTAGAACTTACTATTTGAGTTCCCTTCGAAGCCCAGCTTTATCGGGTCTTTTCTGGGCCAAGAAAACCATCCTGAGGCATTTCAGAGAGCATGCCTGGATTGAGTTCTAATTCAAATGCAGAAAGCAACAGTTCTACCACCCCACTCCCAGCCAAAAATAACTGGCCAATGATTCTGGCGCTCCCACTAAAGTCTAGCAGTGAGGGCTACTATGAAATATTAAGAAGAGAACTTTTATCTTAACCAGAAGGGCTAGAAGCAAGGATAATCCTACATGATGGACGGAGTGACTTAGGTTGAAAGGGTCTTTGAACACCAGGGAAATAATGTAGCAGGATTTCCCTACAGTTGCCGGGAGAGATTTAACCACCTCTTCCCCTGTTCGAGTTGTGTAAAATTTTTTTTTTTTTTAAAGATTTTATTTATTTATTTGACAGAGATAGAGACAGCCAGCGACAGAGGGAACACAAACAGAGGGAGTGGGAGAGGAAGAAGCAGGCTCACAGCAGAGGAGCCTGATGTGGGACTCGATCCCATAACGCCGGGATCACGCCCTGAGCCGAAGGCAGACGCCCAACCGCTGTGCCACCCAGGCGCCCCGAGTTGTGTAAAATTTTAAAAGTACAATTTCCAGAGGTTTGCAAACCCAAAGTACGAATCTAAAAAAAACCCAATATATACTAGGGCGTTTGCTAGACTGATATGGCCAGACTCACAAATTACCATCACAAATTGCAATTACAGGTAAAATTAGGTGTGACAAATCTATGCAAATAAAAAAGGGATATATGCTGAAAATAGTCACACATATACATGCAGCCTCATGCATGTTGTTATGTGTTCACCGTGCATTTAATTGTAGCACTTGTTGACAATGTCCGAGTTCAAAACACATACCCGCAGAGCGCGGAGTTAAACAGATAACCTTGCAACCCAGCTCGGTAAAACGATTCTATGACCAGACCCTAACCTTTAGTGGTGCTTTCGTATTCCGAAGCCTTTGAGCGTGGCACAATACCCTGAAGCTGGCATTCACAGACCCACCTTCGGAGAGTGATCCATGCATCCGTCATCTGGAGCGTGTCTGTGACGAGGTGGTGTTAACAGACACAAGAAGTCCTCACACGAAACAGGGCATGTTCACATTGCGATGATCGGTGGAAAGACTCTGTTCTTGTTGTTGCTGTGTCCCTTAACGGTCTAACAAGACAGGTGGGAAGGGAAAGCATCAGTGGCGCAGGAGCACAGGACGGGCAGCCACGGAGCAGCACCCATCTTGGCGAGGACAGAGCTTCTAACACATGCAGGGGGAGTGGTAAGTCAGCAGCAGGCACCTCGAGAAGAAAGCCTGCTTCTGCTGAGATCCACTGTAGCCCTCAGGTGCTCCTGTCCTCATCCCCCTCCCTCCCTCTGATTTCCCACCAGCGCTCACCATTGGTCAAACCATCCTGAAGCCTGAGACACAGAATCCCCAAATAAGGTCCACACCGCTCGGCCTCCCAGGGCAGCGAGCGGAAGGAGGAGAGGATTTAGGGCATTTCTAGAGAAACAAACCAACGATACAGCACAGTGAAGAGACCTCACTACATGTACCAGACAGCATCCACAGGACAACCTGCTAGGAGACGATCCCCCCACATACGTCAGAACTCTAGGTTCAACCATGAGCATCACGGTGACCACTGCAGCCCAAATGCAACCGCAGACCCACAGACACACAAGTTCAATCTTCATACTGGAACACGGCAGCCCAAAACTTTATTTTTTGCTGGGTTTTCCTACAACAGAATATTTCATCACATGGACCTTGTGGGCACACGCTCGCCGTTGAATTCTTGGCACCCACAGCAAGGTCTTCTCCAACACAAACACTCACGGGGGCCTGGTGTCCCTCTTGCCTTTGGTACCACAGCATCAAACGTCCGGGGCTGTCCAGAGGGCTTTACCATGCCCTGGAGGAACACGTCATCCCTTTCGAATTGGAGTTCTGACTTGCATTTGATAGTCTTGCATTTTTTCCTACTTTGTCCTCTTGCAATTGTTTGCTAGAGTCTGAATGTCTGTTCCCCCCCAAATTCATACATTGCAATTCTAACCCCCAATGGGAAGGTATTTGGAGGTGGGGCCATTGGAAGGTGATCGGGTCATGAGGGTGGAGTCCCCATGAATGGGATTAGTGTCCTTATAAAGAAGATCCCAAAAGAGCTCCTTAACCCTTGCACCATGCGACAACACAGTAAGACAGCCTCCTATGAACCAGGAGGGGACTCTCATCAGACACCACATCTCATGCTACCTTGATCTTGGACCCTTTGACTTCCAGCCTCGAGAACTTGGATTTCCAGCCTCGAGAATTTGGACGTCCAGCCTCGAGAACTTGGACTTCCAGCCTGGAGAACTTGGACTTCCAACCTTGAGAACTTGGACTTCCAACCTTGAGAACTTGGGACTTTCAGTCTTGAGAACCATGAGAAATCAATGTCTGTGTTTATAAGCCCCCCCGGCTATGACATTCTGTTACAGCTACCCAAATGGATGAAGACATTCTATAATAAAATAATACATTTTTATTATGACTACCTGGGAAGTCCTTCTAACTATGCTGGGCTTGGGTCTTTAAATCTTGTCATCTAAATCTAACTGGGAGAACCTCTGAGCAAATGAAAACCAGGCAAACTCATTTCACTAGGTGGACACTTCCTGATGTTTTCTAGTTGGGTACTTGTTTCCCACCTCCACTGTCTTTGTGGACAATTACAACAAGCAGAATAACAGAAAATGTAGCATTTATTCCTACTTGCATAGCTGTGTACAACACTTCTCTGTGGGCTTGGAAAATTGGAATTCTTTTATTTGGTTTTTTGATTTTTGTTTTGTTTTTTTAAAGATTTTATTTATTTGAGAGAGACAGAGATACTGACAGACATAGTGAGACACAGCAGAAATGGAGAGGACTCGATCCCAGGACCCTGAGATCATGACCTGAGGCGAAAGCAGACGCTTCACCAACTGAGCCACCCAGGCACCCCGGGAAATTGGAATTCTGTTAGATCAAGACCCACTTCTCCCTGCTGGGCTTTAAGGTGACTCAGAGAGAGAGGACTGTCTGAATTTGGGGGTTGGATGTATGCCCCACGATCAAGGAGGATGGACTGCATCAATGTGTCCACAGTTTGTGTTCTAACAGGGGTCCTCATTGCAAATCAAGCATCACCTCAAATACCCGTCTCTGTGTACATGTGGGTTCACACAGGGTCAAAGATCAGGGGGACAAAATGCTCACCCTTTCCATGAAATTTGCACTGCAGTTGGGTTTCTCTAGTGTCACAGAAACCTAAGGAATCTGTGATGGTTCCCACAGTCGACCAAAGAACCTAAGCTAACCGTGCATATGTCATTAAACAACAAGCTGCAGGACGTAATCCGTGTATTCCGGTGAATCCTTGAAGGTTATACGTTTGATGGTGGGTTTTTTTTTTTTTAAAGATTTTATTTATTTATTTGACAGAGATAGAGACAGCCAGCAAGAGAGGGAACACAAGCAGGGGGAGTGGGAGAGGAAGAAGCAGGCTCATAGCGGAGGAGCCTGATGTGGGGCTCGATCCCATAACGCCGGGATCACGGCCTGAGCCAAAGGCAGACGCTTAACCACTGTGCCACCCAGGCGCCCCTGATGGCGGGTTTTTTTTTTTTTTTAAAAGATTTTATTTATTTATGTGACAGATAGCCAGCGAGAGAGGGAACACAGCAGGGGGAGTAGGAGAGGAAGAAGCAGGCTCCCAGCGGAGGAGCCTGATGTGGGACTCGATCCCGGAACGCCAGGATCACGCCCTGAGCCGAAGGCAGCCGCTTAACGACTGTGCTACCCAGGCGCCCCTGATGGTGGGTTTTTATCCCACTCAGAGAATATCACAATTATTGCTGATGATCTAAAAGACTCATTTTTCATCACGGACACTGAAGAAAGATAAGAAAACAGATGCTCTCCTATTCGTAAATATCTTTCCTATTTTGGGGCAAACAATTTGTGACTTGCTCTGGGAAAATAGGAAAGAAGAGATGAGCATATGCCAGAGGTTAACGGAATCAACGTAAATAACTGTGCATTTTAGACTATTTCCTTCCAAATATTTTGAAGGTTCACTGAAACGATTTTCTGACACACACATACTTCTGGAAAAAAAATAATGTGCACATCTGTATTCCTGGAATGAAGATGGCAAACAGCACATCTTTCTTGGAATATGTGAGCTGATGGTTTTGCCCTTAGGGGAGAAAAGAAGCGTCTGCACCATTTTGTCTGGGCACCATAGCAACAGGAGGCAAATGATCAAGTGTGGATTCCCTTCAAAGGGTCGGCCTGCCGTGAGATATCTTAAACACTGCTCACATGTTTGTCCCTGTGAATCAGGACACGGCGTTTATCGCTAAAGAGCTACCAAGCTTGTTGCTAGCAAGGACGCTAGGAGGAGAAAGGCAGGTGGGTCCCAGAACTTAGCTCACTGCACCTGTTTTCTGTGCTTGCTGTAACAAATCAGGTGGCTTCTAGAGGCTGTCCACGTTCCTCGGCTTACAGTCACGTCATTCTGACTTCTGTTTCTGTTGGCATATCTCCTTCTCTGACTCCAACCCCTTGTCTCCCTCTTACAAGGACACCTGTGCTTACAAGGTGCCCACCTGCATAATCCAGTATAACCCTCCCCCCAACTTGAGGTCCTTAACTGAATCCCATCTGCAAAATCCCCTTTGCCATGCAAGCTCCCATATTCTCAGGCTCCAGGGATGAGGGCATAGATATCTTCAGGGTCAGGGGAGGGGGTCATGATTTTAGCTAGAGTACTCATATTTCTAATGGCAATGTTCGAAGATTTCCTTGAATGGATTCTGAGGCCATGCTTTCCGTCTGTGCATAAACAGAGTGAATTCTCCCCATGGCCTGATCTTGAGCTTCTAGGTGGGTTCCCAGACAATTTTTATCCACATGGACGTGCATCCTCTCTCCCTTTTGTGACTCTTGCCTTCTCGACCCCCTGTGTTGATCAAATAAAAATGTCTTATGTTCCATTAATCCTTTCTGGCCACACACTTGCAAGTTCTAATTTTGTCCAAGAACTCCCCTTTTATATGCCATGCCTATCTTCAGTTGCTGACATTTACAAGCAAGGCAAATTCCCCATATCAGAAATGAGGGCAGCATCCGTATTTCGGTCAACTTTTCACCCTATAACCCAAGGACACCTTCTTACACAGAAGTTGCTCATTCATTCATCTACTCAACACATATGTATCAAGCCATGCTAGGCACCAGGCACTCTTCTAGGTACTCAGAAATGTTGGTGAATCAAAAAATAAGTGGATTCATTGCTTAATAGTCTTATAAAACCGATTGCCGTGGGGCACCTGGGTGACTCAGTCAGTTACGTATCTGACTCTTGATCTCCACTTAGATCTTGATCTCAGAGTCGTGAGTTCAAGCCCCATGTTGGGGTCCATCCTGGGTGTGGACCCTACTAAAAAAAAGAAAATGATAGGGGTGTCTGGGTGGCTCAGTCAGTTAAGCATCTGACTTCAGCTCAGGTCCTAATCTCAGGGTCCTGTGATCCAGCCATATGTCGGGTCCCCCCATTCATACTCACTCTCTCTCCCTCAAAGAAATAAATAAAAAAGTATTCAAGTTAATTAAAAAAACAAAAACAAAAACAAAAACTGATTCCCACCATAAAGTCTTCTTGGCTTCATTTGGAACCCTGTCTCCCGAAATAAGTTTGATGAATATCGTAATATGACAAATACGGAAAACAACAGTTTACACCATTAGGAAAACTTTATACCATCTATGTAAATTGCTGTGTGCAGAACTCATCATGAAGAACGTCAAATATCTTTGTTATATCATCAGAGTTGTGTCAGAAGAGGCATTTTTTGAGAGCAATGCCCACTTCTTCTACCAGCAATGTGTAAAAATGTGTAAGCTACATGGCGGCACGGCATGCGCAGAATTCATTTATTTTTGAGATACTCTGAGATAGTGGCAGAGCTATGCCCATATTACTCCTTAGTACAAACTGTGTGTGTGTGTGTGTGTGTGTGTGTGTACTGCTTCTCCACTGTAAGAAACATTTCTTTTCTCTCGGTAGCACTTGTATTCATTTCATTTCTCAAGCTTTTACGCAGCTGAAGTCCCACTGAGAATTGCATTTATTTTTGAATGGCCTATCCAAAACCTTTGGGAAGATGTGAGCAAACAAATCCCTGACTGTCTTGCAGTGCATTTACTGTACTTGTAAAGGGTGTTGTTTTGTGCCAGGCTCTTAGGAGAGGTCCTTGAAAAAAAAAATCGCTTCTCTATTTTAAACAGAAAATGAATTTTACATTGATTAGAACACAGACCTTTAATAAGTACCTCTAATAGACTTCATCGACTCTGCATGCCTGAGATAATAGAAGGATTAAATGCAAAGAAATTATACTTGAGACACATGAAATATAGAGAGATGGATTCTTTGATCTATTATTCCAACCACGATTTCATTCCCTTTTCTTCCCCCTTATTTTATTATCTCGTGATTTTGTGTTAGTAAAAGGCAGAACCCCTAGTCACAAAAAGCAATCCCTCTCCTCCTAGACCTTAATCAACACGCTCATATGGATGTTCTATGGGTTTTCTCTATACAATGCATTCTTTTTTAAGATCTTATTTATTTATTTTTTTTTTTTAAAGATTTTATTTATTTGACAGAGATAGAGACAGCCAGCGAGAGAGGGAACGGATTCTTTGATCTATTATTCCAACCACGATTTCATTCCCTTTTCTTCCCCCTTGTTTTATTATCTCGTGATTTTGTGTTAGTAAAAGGCAGAACCCCTAGTCACAACAAGCAATCCCTCTCCTCCTAGACCTTACTCAACATGCTCATATGGATGTTCCATGGGTTTTCTCTACACAATGCATTCTTTTTTAAGATCTTATTTATTTATTTATTTATTTATTTTTAAGATTTTATTTATTTGACAGAGATAGAGACAGCCAGCGAGAGAGGGAACACAAGCAGGGGGAGTGGGAGAGGAAGAAGCAGGCTCATAGCAGAGGAGCCTGATGTGGGGCTCGATCCCACAACGCTGGGATCACGCCCTGAGCCGAAGGCAGACGCTTAACCGCTGTGCCACCCAGGCGCCCCAAGATCTTATTTATTTATTAGAGAAAAGGAAGGAGAGTGCAGAGGGAGAGTAAGATGGAGAAGCAGACTCCCCCCTGAGCAGGGAGCCTGATGCAGGGCTCCATCCCAAGACCTTTGGATCATGACCTAAGCCGAAGGCAGATGCTTAACCAACTGAGCCACCCAGGTGCCCCAGTACAGTGCTTTCTTATTTCATTTTAGACAGGCNAGAGCCACCCAGGTGCCCCAGTACAGTGCTTTCTTATTTCATTTTAGACAGGCTCTGGATTCCCAACATGGAAACAAACCGGTAATGCCCGAAACTGAGAAACACAATTAAAATGTACTTTCCTATTCCTCTTCTCCCTCTCCCTACCACCCCAGTCTCTCCATAGATACTGGAAAATGTAGATTCCTACTGGCTGGATCTTAAAAAGCACTGAAAAAAGAGTAAAAATTTCTTGTTTTTCATGAGTTGTCTTTAAAAACTGATGGATGGGTTTGAGATTAGCCAAGATTGGAGCAGAACTGTAAGGAGATTAGGAAGAAGAGACAGAAGGCTCCCATAAGACAGAATGCTTACTTGTACCATCTCACTGTACTTCTCATCTCTGGAGGCTGCCTGCAGAGAAACCTCAGACACCTAGACACCTAGCAGCCACTTCTTATGCCATACTAAGCAGTCGCACACAAGAAAAATCCAGCTCAACATAAGATTGCTTGACTGATTTCATGTTTGAGATCAACTATTGCCCTTCCTCGGAAATGCGTTTGAATCCCTCCCTGCTGGGTTAACCATACAATGAAAATAATACTCAGAGTGAAAACTGCATCTGGGACCAGAAGGGACATGCTGGGTACATCCCAAGCACCTGCTCGTCTTGGGGCTTGCCTGCCCAGGAATGACAGGTCAGGGAGAGCTGATGTGAATCCATGCTCCATCCTAGTCTAGCCTGGCAACCTCAAAAGGGCCATGGCTGGCCAGGAATCCTAACTGCTACCATGGGTGCCTTTCTCCTTCCCTCTGTTTCTGCCTCTGTGTTCATTCTGAGCAACGTGCCTACCACTTTCACTCTCCTTCCCACTCTGATGGCAGCCCAGACTCACAACATGTGTGAAACCAATGCTATTACAGCCCAAATCCGACTTTAAGAAACACTACCATCGAGCCGGTTCAAGGCATCCAATGAGGAGAGGAAGGAGACAGAGGATGATAAGCTGAATTAGAATAATGTCTCTTTCTGGCACAGAACGTGATTAAGAAAATGTCTCTACTGAAAGAGACAGAGATATGGACAAATGACGTTAATACAACGTGCTTGGGTCTGTAACTGAGATAGTTACAAGGACGGGTGTGATTAATTTTCCTTGAGAAGGAGTAACAGAAGACATTGAAATCGCTACTCAGGTTGGTGTTGTTCGAGAATGGAAGGAAGCCATGCACAAAATAAGAAATGGGATGGCAGGTAAAAGAAACACGAAATTAAGAGAGAGCACGGAAGACGTGTTCCTTATCGAAGTATGTTTCAGAGATGATTCATAATATATCTCCTACTTGAATTTTCACATTTTCAAAAATAAAAAATCCCAAGAAAAATCCAGTAAAGGAATTTACTTAGAAGAAACAGCATTTCCCAAATGGATTGGACATTGGACCTTTTTTCTTTTTTTTCAAGGAATACCACTTGGGACATACTGAGCCCGGGTACCGTATGTCTTGAGAAGACTGTCTTGGGAGAGGAGGTTGGAGGGCTTGGAGGGGCTTCTGTAGTTAAAGCAAGCAGTGAGATCCACCGTCTTCTCATGGGCGCTCGAGCTGCCATCGCCGTCTCCCTGCACACTGGGGAGGTCTCTCCCCGCCACGCTGGAGCTCCGGAAGGACCCTCTTTAATGAAACCGGTGCTGGCATGTACATCACAAATGCAACTCCCATGAAGACCAGCGTGACTGGTTGGTCAGCCTGTTCTCTCCCTTCCTGAGCATCATCAGGAGAAACTCCAGTGGAACAAGAAAGGTACCTGATGAACGTGCGTCTTGCGTTGTTAGGGCTGCAACAACAAAACAGTCTTCTCACTGTGTCTTCACAGGGTGCAAATATCCCATCAGAGGCAGAGTCACCCCATTAGAACCACCCCTATACATTTTGAGGCTGGTAGGTTCTACTGAAGCTGCTGATGGGATCTCTATGGAATGCAAATATCATTTGCCTACTACACATCTCTAGTAAAACGAGAAACCAGCTCCTCAGAATGGCCCTGTTCCCTTGGTACCTTTGCAGCTCCCTTTTGTCCACAGATCCCCAGAAACATCTCCATGCTTTTGGCCCTTGCTCATGTCCCTGCCTAGAATACCCTCCCCACCATCTTTACCTGGCTGGCTCTTATGCCTCCTTTAAGACCTGCTCAGGATACAACCCACTGGGGAGACTATCCATCTCTTGGCGCACAGATACAAATGCTTGCAACGTGCGGCTGAATGAAGGAGGTAGTTATCGCTTTCATGCTTCAACAGAATTAACTCTGAGGCATAACCCAGGCTCAGTTTGCAAGTCTGGTAGTGAATCAACAATAGTCGTACAAAGGGTATCGATTAGCCCTTATCCTCAGGGGACAGGAGTGAATAAAAGTTTAATTTCACACTCCGTACATTCAAGGTAGTATATCAAAGACCCTGCATGTCAGGAGAGGTGCTGGAAAATGCGGGGGCAATCATCGGAAGGATTTATTGGCCGTGGGCTCCGAGCCAGGTGGGTGGGAGGCTGTGAGTGTCACAAAGGAGTGTGAAGAAAGTCTGGGAGTTTCCAGACAAGACCAGGGGAGGCCATTCACCTACCCCACAATTGAACACAAGTTCAAGAAACACTCCAGAGAGTGGACAAGAGGCCATGAAAATGCAAAGGTCTTGACCCAAAAGGCTGTTGAGGAAAGCTCTGGGTTTGCCTTTAGAATAAAGCATGAGTTATCAAGTGAGGACAAGATGGGTCTGGAGAGGGTCAACAGAGCTCACATGGGGACATGCATGCCGTTCCATCATATTGGCGGATGGGCCCATCCTGTGAGGTTCATGTGCTAGCTGCAAGACTGCTGCATAAGAAACCCTCCAAATAAAAGAACGCATGTGTTGCCCATGCATCTGGAATGGAGGCTTGCTCAACACTGGGTTTGCTCTCACATCAGGGGGTGAGCTGGATGCTGCATGAGCCCAACAGCCCCAGGTGGGATGACTAGGGTAAACCTGTGCTGGTGCAGTTCCTGCCTTGTTCTCCTGCACCTGTAGGCAAGCCTGGGCTCATTCTCTTCCTGGTGGTGGCAGGGAGAAGAGCAAATGCGAGGACACCGATGCTTTCTCCAGTCTCTGCCTGTGTCACGTCTGCTCATGTCCCACTGGCCGGACACACAGACAGGTCCACTCTGGGATGACAGGGGAACGGCCTTGAGCACAGGGTGAGGGACGCACTGGGACCATCAACGCTACATTCTGTGCTCAGCACACGCGGGACGGTTTGCAGGAGTGCCCTCCAACCGCAGTCCTACACGTGTGTCTGATCTGCTTAAGAACAGACAAACTGCTTTACTTAACCCAATGAAGAAAGTTCTATATTGGAAATCAGTGTGAAAGGTGGCAGAGTACTTGAAAAGCAAACAGGAGAGGCAGAGGTGATGGCCATGGAAACGGCTTTCATCCTGGGGCTGGGCACAAAGTGAAGAGACAATGTCAGGCCACCTAGCAGCATGGAAAGAGGGGCCTCATGACCTGTGCTGGGACCTCCAAGAGCTGATCCTGCCTCACTTGTGTCTGAAACTCTGAGGGTCAAAGAAAGTGGGTCTAGAAGGTCCAACAAGTGGAAGGCATTGGCCAACGGCTTCTCCTTTTTCCCACTTTGCTGTATCTCTCTAGTATCCCTAATGGGCAGGCTCCGACAGGAAGCCATGAGGTAAAGCTGAAAGTGCACCACCTTGGACCACGTGAATTGCCCATATTCTAGTGTTTCTTCCCTGTGAGAACATAAGTTTCATTTGGATCACACTACTGCTTTTCAGAGTCGCAGCTCCAGCCTCCCCGAGCAGGGCACTGAAGGACCGAAGCATGGGTTGGTGGCTAAGAACAAGCTGGGGCTCCCCCTACAGGTGGTTTCATGGTATCTGACCATGGCCCCCCTGTGCACTGGTCCAGTCTCCTCTGCATATCCATAAGGACTCGATTCTGAACTGCATGACGGGCTCCCGCTGTCTACGGTAGGACATGGAGTTCCCTGCAGATGTCCAAGCCCGCAGCCCAGGGCTCACCCTGCAAAGCCATCGGACAGGAGTCTCCTGCTTTGTCAGGTCAGGATGCCATGGGGAAGGGGTTCGCGACCACGTGCAGACAGACGAGCATCTAAAAGGAAGACTCATGTCGTACTCTCAATGAGAGCATTTGTCCTTTCTAGAAGCTTCATGGAATGAGGATCGAAGAGCACACAACCAGAAGGCACCCGTAAACACCCTCCCACGCCCCGTGCNGGTATCGATTAGCCCTTATCCTCAGGGGACAGGAGTGAATAAAAGTTTAATTTCACACTCCGTACATTCAAGGTAGTATATCAAAGACCCTGCATGTCAGGAGAGGTGCTGGAAAATGCGGGGGCAATCATCGGAAGGAATTATTGGCCGTGGGCTCCGAGCCAGGTGGGTGGGAGGCTGTGAGTGTCACAAAGGAGTGTGAAGAAAGTCTGGGAGTTTCCAGACAAGACCAGGGGAGGCCATTCACCTACCCCACAATTGAACACAAGTTCAAGAAACACTCCAGAGAGTGGACAAGAGGCCATGAAAATGCAAAGGTCTTGACCCAAAAGGCTGTTGAGGAAAGCTCTGGGTTTGCCTTTAGAATAAAGCATGAGTTATCAAGTGAGGACAAGATGGGTCTGGAGAGGGTCAACAGAGCTCACATGGGGACATGCATGCCGTTCCATCATATTGGCGGATGGGCCCATCCTGTGAGGTTCATGTGCTAGCTGCAAGACTGCTGCATAAGAAACCCTCCAAATAAAAGAACGCATGTGTTGCCCATGCATCTGGAATGGAGGCTTGCTCAACACTGGGTTTGCTCTCACATCAGGGGGTGAGCTGGATGCTGCATGAGCCCAACAGCCCCAGGTGGGATGACTAGGGTAAACCTGTGCTGGTGCAGTTCCTGCCTTGTTCTCCTGCACCTGTAGGCAAGCCTGGGCTCATTCTCTTCCTGGTGGTGGCAGGGAGAAGAGCAAATGCGAGGACACCGATGCTTTCTCCAGTCTCTGCCTGTGTCATGTCTGCTCATGTCCCACTGGCCGGACACACAGACAGGTCCACTCTGGGATGACAGGGGAACGGCCTTGAGCACAGGGTGAGGGACGCACTGGGACCATCAACGCTACATTCTGTGCTCAGCACACGCGGGACGGTTTGCAGGAGTGCCCTCCAACCGCAGTCCTACACGTGTGTCTGATCTGCTTAAGAACAGACAAACTGCTTTACTTAACCCAATGAAGAAAGTTCTATATTGGAAATCAGTGTGAAAGGTGGCAGAGTACTTGAAAAGCAAACAGGAGAGGCAGAGGTGATGGCCGTGGAAACGGCTTTCATCCTGGGGCTGGGCACAAAGTGAAGAGACAATGTCAGGCCACCTAGCAGCATGGAAAGAGGGGCCTCATGACCTGTGCTGGGACCTCCAAGAGCTGATCCCGCCTCGCTTGTGTCTGAAACTCTGAGGGTCAAAGAAAGTGGGTCTAGAAGGTCCAACAAGTGGAAGGCATTGGCCAACGGCTTCTCCTTTTTCCCACTTTGCTGTATCTCTCTAGTATCCCTAATGGGCAGGCTCCGACAGGAAGCCATGAGGTAAAGCTGAAAGTGCACCACCTTGGACCACGTGAATTGCCCATATTCTAGTGTTTCTTCCCTGTGAGAACATAAGTTTCATTTGGATCACACTACTGCTTTTCAGAGTCGCAGCTCCAGCCTCCCCGAGCAGGGCACTGAAGGACCGAAGCATGGGTTGGTGGCTAAGAACAAGCTGGGGCTCCCCCTACAGGTGGTTTCATGGTATCTGACCATGGCCCCCCTGTGCACTGGTCCAGTCTCCTCTGCATATCCATAAGGACTCGATTCTGAACTGCATGACGGGCTCCCGCTGTCTACGGTAGGACATGGAGTTCCCTGCAGATGTCCAAGCCTGCAGCCCAGGGCTCACCCTGCAAAGCCATCGGACAGGAGTCTCCTGCTTTGTCAGGTCAGGATGCCATGGGGAAGGGGTTCGCGACCACGTGCAGACAGACGAGCATCTAAAAGGAAGACTCATGTCGTACTCTCAATGAGAGCATTTGTCCTTTCTAGAAGCTTCATGGAATGAGGATCGAAGAGCACACAACCAGAAGGCACCCGTAAACACCCTCCCACGCCCCGTGCAACCTTCCCGCGGTGGGTTCCGCAGCAGGTGGACTGATGAAGTCCACGGCACGGAATATTTTTCATGGGCTGCATATGACATTTCCTTAGAGCACATTGCAATGAAGCTATCTCTGGACAGCCGTGAGCGGCTGCCAGTATCAGAAGGCTCCAGAGTCAGCCGTGTGTGAGGACTCTGCCGCAAAGCTTTCCGACTGTGCCTACAGTCTTTCTTTGGCTTCTGGCGGAAGCTGGGAAACCTCCAGGTATGCCAAATAATGACAAAATGAAATTAGAGAATGTTCTCCAAGGCGAACCAGACATTTTGTGTCACTACCACGTTGAAGGAAAAGCTGGAGCCGGGGCTGAATCCATTTGCTTTCTGTTGATAAAAAATACCTCTTCCAGATGTTTCTCTTCCTCCTTCCCCTCCGTCTCCATCTCTATTATCCCCCTCCTTTTTAAGATTTTATTCTTAAGTAATCTCTACACCCATCACAGGGCTTGAACTCACCACCCCGAGCTCAAAAGTCCCCATGTTCTGCTGACTGAGCCAGCCGGGCGCCCCCCAAGTGTTCTCTGTAAATCTTTCTCTTTGCCCACCTTTGGGTTACACCCTTCACATGCTAACTCCCAGGTTCTGCTCTGACACATACATTTTTTTTCTGCCTCTGAGCAAAAAACCAATTCTACTGGCAGGAACTGCTCGGAGCTACCCTATGATCCAGCGATTGCACTACTGGATATTTACCTCAAAGATACAGACGTAGTGAAGAGAAGGACCATATGCACCCCAATGTTTATAGCAGCAATGTCCACAATAGGTAAATCGTGGAAGGAGCCGAGATGCCCTTCAACAGATGACTGGATTAAGAAGATGTGGTCCATATATACAATGGAATATTACTCAGCTATCAGAAGGAATGAGTTCTCAACATTTGCTGCAACATGGACGGCACTGGAGGAGATAATGCTAAGTGAAATAAGTCAAGCGGAGAAAGACAATTATCATATGGTTTCTCTCATCTATGGAACATAAGAACTAGGAGGATCAGTAGGGGAAGAAAGGGATAAAGAAAGGGGGGGTGATCAGAAGGGGGAATGTAACATGAGAGACTATGGACTCTGAGAAACAAACTGAGGGCCTCAGAGGGGAGGGGAGTGGGGGAATGGGATAGGCTGGTGATGGGTAGTAAGGAGGGCACGTATTGCATGGAGCACTGGGTGTTATGTGCAAGTAATGAATCATGGAACTTTTCATCAAAAACTAGGGATGTACTGTACGGTGACTAACATAATATAATAAAAAATTAAAAAAAAAAAAAGAAAAGAAACCGCTCTTTGCTTGTGGATGTGGGCAAAACTGCCAAGGCATTTAAAGGGAAGAGGTGGATGGATGTTTCCACACACGTGAGATTTTCCAACGCACAACTATAATCCCCCCCCCCGGCACGTCTATGCCCTATCCCCCTTTGGGAACTCTCCAGCTTTGAAGCAGACACCAGCAAGGACCTTCTACACCCACTTTCTTGTATCCTCAGAGATTCCGCCACGAGCAAGGCAGGGTCAGCTCTTCAAGGTCCCAGCACAGGTCCTGATGCCCCNCGATGGCCCCTCTTTCCATGCTGCTTCATGCCAATCAATGGACAGCCCATGAATGGATGAGACGTTCCAGTGACCTTTTCTATGCCACACGTGGGGAGTAAGGGCCCTTCCTGAGCAAGGGTGAGCGGGTCGGTGGGCACTCATGTCAGTCCTGGTGGTTCTAGGGGCTGGGGAATGAGCCCGACAAGACCACCGGTATCACCCCTACCTCCCCACACCACTCCTCCTCCCTTGCTTCTTACTCCCTTGGTTCTTATCCTCTCAAGAAAGCACAGAAGCAAAGTGTGACTATTCTCGCCGAGCAGAAAGGCAGGGAAGAGGAGGCAAGCAGGGGGGACTGAGGCCTGAAAGAGGGAAATGCTGAAGCCCCAGAGCCAGAGGTCCAAGGCTGCCCGTCCCTCCACTACCACAGAGTGGGGCAATGAGCAAAGAGGGGGGTCTCTCGTTCCTCTCCAAGGCTGACAAGCCCAGCCAGTCAAATAAGCTGACCCCAACAGTGAAGGGGATGGAGGGAGATCCGATTTTGCCTGGAGGACTGGAGTCGGCCCCGAGCTATAAAGATGCTCTCTGCATTGTCTCTGCGGAAGAACTTGGCAATTGTCGGTTTTTATATTCTACTCACCCTCTGCAATCACTCTCCCCTTTAGAATATTAGCGTTGAAAATTGCTACTTATCCGAACTATAAATATGCAAAAGTGGCTTATTTCAATAAATAGCTGTAGGCCGGGAATCAGTGATTGCATAGAAAATACACATATATTAATACATAAAGCTAAGAGTCTACTCGGAGCATTAAACCAAAACAGTTTTTATTTCCCATCGTTCCCGAGGCCGTGCCCACCATACCCAGAGAAACAGCACCATGGGTTACTTCAGAAGGAGGCCCCAGTCCCTAGAACACAGAACACCTTGCTCAATCTTGGGTGGCATGGTGGATGTGTCTCGAGTTTCAAACTTCAGAGATACCCGCGTCTGTCGTGCTGGACACGGACGATAAAGGAAAAGGCTCTCCAAGTTCCAAAAGCTTTTCATGATTGACCAAGAGCAACGCTTGGAAGGATGAAGTTGGCATTTCACTATCAACAGTCCATGGACAGGTGCACAGGTTTACAAGTAAACATGGTTCTCAGCAGACGGCTGGAGGAGCTGAGGAGGACGAAGGGGAGAAGCAAAGACAGAGAGCTGAGATGTGGGCAGGCTGAGACCCTGAGGAGGAGACAGACCCCTGAAGGTGAAGGCGGCAGTCTAAGGCAGACGGAAAGCAGAGCAGAGCACCACAGCGGCCTGGCGTATCTACGCAGAGAAACAGCCCCGAGAAACACTTCCAGACAAACCTGCCCAACATCTCAGCACTCTGGCTCTCCAAACGTCTCCAAACAGCTCAGGTGAGATTCGGTCTCTCCCACCTGGAAGAGAGCAGACTTTTCTTCCAGACGTGGGGGAACATGACTCCGTATTGCAGGACTGCAGAGTGCAGGGCCCCAAACAAGGGACACATGGAAATAAGAGCCAGAATGCTGGGAGCAACAGAGCCAGCCACGGGTGGGGGAGGGGCACCGGGAACACAGCTCTCTCCTGCAGAGGGTAAGCCTGGGCTATGCCAACTGCAGGTACTTGAGTGGGGCAGGAAGCAAGGAAAGACGGGAGAAAGAACACCCACCAGCCACTCTCCCACCTCTAAGAAGCTTTGGAGGCTCCCTGTGAACCATCTTGAGACAAGGATGGGAGACCAGTTTTAAGATGGGGGGAAGAGGATTCCAACCCGACCAGGAATCTGATTCTGAATATTGACCCAAAATAAAAAACCACAATTCACTGTGCTACCCTGGACCTCAAGTTGAGTGTTTGAGATGTTTCTTTTCTTCCCCCAACACCACTGCACATGAGCGTTTTGACAAGACCACGAGGCCACAAAGAAGATCATGAAAGTTACCCCCCCCCCCAGGGGCAATACAGTGTTAACTATTTTAACATGGTTTGTTCTTGGCCCAAGCCTCTGGCTACTGTAGCAAGCTTTCCTTTAGCTTTTGATGGTTGTTTTGTGATACATCCAACAGACCTAATCCAGAGCCAGAAAGAAACAAAGAATTGTAACACTAACCCAGATCAGTGGCAAGGATTCTCTCCTCTGCCTGGACTGTTTCTGGGACTTTCCCACAGGCTGATATTGGTGCAAATTCATCTGCCAACCTTACACGAATGCTTAGTCCCTATTGCCCTAAGTCCCGTGGTATACACGTGCGATGGTTCAGAGGCTACAAAAATATGGACCTGCTGCTGACCACTGGCATAGTCAGGGAGATGCCAGTCTTCCCAAGATGCCAGGCTGCGTTTGCAGAGCTGGTACCGAGTGACATCCTCTGTGTGTCTGCCCACAGCAGTCTGCCCGGGATTATTTTAGAAAGCCACGGCCTTCCTCTGCAGCAAACACGTGTGTATGCATACACTACATGACACATGTTAAGACCCACGTATACATCCATACAGCAAACAGCAATAATAATTCATGACATCAAGATATGACCATCAAGATGGTCATGCTATTCTTGGAATTAATCAACGGGAGTGCTTCCTGTGGCCAGCGTGTTGGTTTCAGAATGGTCTCCCCTGGTGCACGCACAGCTTTCCCTTCAATCTCCTTGGAGGTCAACCGTTGGCACCTGGAGCAATATAGACTCCTTTGCTTTACGTGAGAACACAGCAACACAGACGAGGAATCTGATCCTATCCCACGTAATGCATTCCAAATTCTGCATGGGCAACTTCTGAGGGACCAGGGAGTCCCTTCCCCCCGACATGAGTAATATGCAGTACATAGGGGCCCTATGTACTATTTTGAAAGTCATTGCCAATTACAGATCTTCGCAATGATACTGTGATACAACCTTGCCGGTGAATAAACCTTCTATGCCCACTGACTACTCAAAACATCCCAAGCCTGTCTACGTCTGTGTTCACATGAACGGTGAATGCCAAGTTCATAAAATTCTAATCTAATAACATGCTTGCTCGTTTCAGATATATTTATTTAGCATCTATGGAATAATTACTCCACGTCATAGCTATATTTTGCCAATTGGTTTGAAGCACTGGATTCCTCCCTACCTTAGGACTTTTGTGACACAAGTGAATTGACCACCTCTTTTCTCATTTGCAGACAGGTCCTGGATGCTACTTTACCCTACGTCTAAGAAATCTGAGAACCTGGCACATGAAAAACGCGTTGTCATTAAAAGGCACATCAAAGAATACCTCTGTAAGAAGAGAAAATATACTCAGGCTCATTAGTATGAAAAAGAACTCAATCATTCCATTAAAATTAGGTTACTGAGTTTCACTATTTGACACATACTTATTCCAATTAATTTCAATTAGGAAAAGCAAGTGTAAACGGCTGTGTAGACATACAGTCACCAGGCAGCTTGTCTGAGATCATTAGATGCGATATCCAGGCGTAACTACTAGTCTAAGTATGAGACAGTGAGTCATCCCTTCTCACCATCAGCTGCAGCGCGGAGAAGTCATGCTGCGACAATCCTTAAACTACGTATCCATTACGGATGCTAATCAATCTTGACATGCTCATTTTTTTTGGTTAAGAAAATTAATAATAATGTACCAGAATTACAGGAACCAACCAAAGCTGTCTTCCTGCTATCTCTTTTATCTCGTCTCGAATGTGGTGCACCAAGAAAGGGCAAGGGGGTGCTGATACTTTTGAGGCAGACCTTGGTAACTCAGTAGTCAAGACAGATTCCCAACAGGATCGCCCGATCGTGGCCCATTTATCTGGGAACTTGCCATCTACCGTTAGTGGTACAGATGAATCAGTTACAGTAGCCATATGAGCGGGTGGTATCCCTTTCTCTGAGGGTTCCAGACCTGCACACCACAGAAAGTCAGCAAAAGGAACTCAGACCTCTACAGTCTTTTCCCAGGAAAAAGTTTTTTCAAGAACATGAAGCCCACGTGACAGGTGGAAACGCAGGCATGGAAGCCAATGAGCTCGGGGTACAGGTGGGGGTGACAGAGAGAGGGGGTCACGTCGCATCATAAGCAATAAGAGAAATCCCCCCTGAGAATATGTCTTACAGGAGATGAGTTACGAGGATCACTGCATATTAAAAAAAAAAACTCATTTCTCAGAGAGCAGTGGATTGGAAAAATCGTTATGCAAGCAAACAGAATGGGCCTTACGAAAACAAATTATACTCATAGCTCACGGTGTTGAGTCCTGACTTTGACAACATGATTGAGCAGTAGATGTCTTTACTCCCATTTCGCAGAAGAGGGAGCCGAGACTCAGAGAGATGTCAGGGCACTCCCCTATGACCCATCACTCTTGTGACTGGTATTCAAAAGCTCCCCCAATGCCTCCATGCTCAGAATATGACAAACATGTCAGTGCTTTGTGACCGAAAGGCACTCTGGGGTCCGTGAGGGGAATCAGACATGCGGTGGTAACACCAGGAACAGCACACCGTCCTTCATCAGGAATTTATACAAATCTTCTCCCCGTAGCATGCAAAGCAGCGAGCTTTACAATGGGAATGCCACTGGGGTGTGAACATTGAGTCACAACTAAATTTTAAGATTGCTCTCTCGCGCAAGCTCGACTGATAAAAGGGCAATTAAAAAACACTTGCTCTTAGGTGTACGTTGTTGTTCAATCAATAATCATTTTAACCCTATTTGTCTCTCTCGAGCACGGCTTTATTTGTAATGCCTGGTGTTGCCTGTGGTATAGTTCCTAGGTGCTTTCCAAGGTGTGCTTTCAGCAGAACAGAATTAAAAGATTGTTTCAATTTGTTTTTCTTTTCAATCCACTCTTTTGTTATTACAAAAACAAGGACAGCTGCATTCTCCACGGGGCTGATATGCTGAACTATATCTTCATTTTCTTTATTGTATGATTAGATGGTGCCCATTTCTTTATCTTTATTTAACGAAGATCTTGGAAGGGTTTCATATTTCAAAGTGTAGCGTAATCGACTGGGAAAGGCAAAGACTGAAGAGAGCTACTGTGTCTAGTTGGACAAGACATTTGCAAACCCAAGTAAATGAGTAAACAGCACACACAGGAGTGACGTTCTAAGCAAATGAGTAACAGCTATGAGTGAATATGTGACAATTACATTAATTACAACCACAACCAGGAGAATGTAGGAGACTCCGAAGACCGGGCTCTGACTACTGGGCAAATAGCCAGTAATGAGTTTCTCTCTGGGTTGAGAAGCTTGGCTTTTTTTGGTGACCAGCAACGCGATGGTAGACAGGACGACGCCCAGGGGAGGCTGAGCCGCAGAGCTGATGGCAGAGTGAGCGCGAGCCCTCAGTAAAGTCGACAGTGACTTTCGTGACCTCCTACAGGCTCACGCAAGGATACTGCCTGCTGGATTCTAGCTGAGCGGTTTTCAGAGTCTGAACCTTGGTCCCCCGGGAGTCTGGGAGACATTTTTACAGGGTCCCTGGGAACATATCTGTCTTCCTAATAATACAGAAATGCCATTGACTGTTTTCAGCGCACGAACCATTGCATTCAGGGAGCAAGAGTGGGGGTACGTGGAGCTGCTGTCACCTTATGCCTGATCGAGGCAGTGGTCCCAAAGTCATGTCCATCACTACCATGCTCTTGAGTAAAAGAACATCACTTTCACTTAAGAATGTTGTTGACTAAGCTGTAAAAAATCATTCATTTTCTCAAATATCTCGTGAATACGTATCTTTTTATTATTCTGCATGACAGCGCATCTGGGGGGCTCCGCTGGTAAAGCATCTCCCTTCAGCTCAGGTCATGATCTCAGGATCCTGGGATCGAGCCCCGCATCAGGCTCCCTGCTCAGCAGGGAGTCTGCCTCTCCCTCTCCCTCTACGGCTTGCGTGCTCTGTCTGTCTGTCAAATAAGTAAATAAAACCTTTAAAAAAGTATCCTGCATGATAAAACGTGGAGTACACATAACGTTGTTGTCCTGCCTGAGGATGTCTGATGGTTGTCTCCAGGGGGAAAAAAAAAAAGTATGCCACTGTTTGAGCTCGTGACGTGACTTAGTCGTTACCATTTTTATGTGACAGAATGCCTGGCAGACGATCGTGGTAATTCAGACGTTTTCCCAAAAATGAACAAAGCCAGTCTGTCACTTGATGGAAAGCAACTGACAAGTCTTTGCTGCCAATGACAAAATTCAAGATTTCAGGAAGAATGAGTATTTGAGAAATCTGACCTCTGCCACCACAAAGTTGAGGGCCTCCCAAACCTTAAATTCGTTCCTAATAAAAGTGGTGGCAATGTTAAATAAATGTGAGCTTTCCACGCTGTATCATGAGATGTGTGAATATCTGGAAGGCCTACATAACCCAGCAAACTGCTGTTTTCTGAAAGAACTAATGCATAATGTTACAAAGTCCTGCACGGGTAAAACATGCACGTTAGGTGCAAGATAAAACAATGATTTCAATGCTGTAGAGAACAAAATGTGTATGCATGTGGGTTCACAGGACACTTTTTATTTTTTATTTTTTTTAAAGATTTTATTTATTTATACGACTGAGCGAGAGAGACAGCCAGCGAGAGATGGAACGCAAGCAGGGGGAGTGGGAGAGGAAGAAGCAGGCTCCCAGTGGAGCAGGAAGCCCGATGCAGGGCTCAATCCCAGGACTCTGCGATCACTCCCTGAGCCAAAGGCAGATGTTAAACGACTGAGACACCCAGACGCCCCATCACAGGACACTTTTTAACCTATAAGGACCTACTGGTGTGGAATTTTGCTGTAGTACTAGAGAAAAATATCCACAGCTATTAATTATCCTATTTTTTTCCACTACCTTACTATGGGAAGCCAGATTTTCTGAGTACACACCAACCAACACAATACATTTCAACAGACTGAGTGCATTAGCAGTGATGAGAACCCAGCTGTCTGTTGTTAAAATCAGGACATAAAAATGTTTGGCAAAAATGTACAAAAATGTAATGCTACGTAGTTCACCATTTTGCTTTATTTTAGAAATATTTATTTCTTTTTTTTAAAGATTTTAGTTATTTATATGACAGAGAGAGCGGGAGAGCATAAGCGGGGCTTGATCTCAGGACCCTGAGATCATGACCTGGGCTGAAGGCAGATGCTTCTCCAACTGAACCATCCAGGCATCCCAAAAATAGTTATTTTTATAAATCTCATTATGTTAACATGAAATAGATTTACTATTGTTACTTTTAAATGAATGTGTAAATATGTTTAAGTGTCTCCATTTTCACTTCTGATTTAACACACATTCATAGCTGTAGCCCATATACATATGTCTGTGGGGTCTTCGGTAATGTTTAAGATTGAAAGATGTCCTGAGACCAAAGCATTTGAGAAGGACTGCCCTAGAAGCATCCTGCTTTCAACATGCAACGAGGACCTCTGTGCTACTGCCCTATGCTTGCAAGTGGGCAGACCGGGTTGTTAACTGCTAGACTACGCCCTGATTATTGATTTCA